>NW_027584916.1:0-1872 GCF_028453695.1 Augochlora pura
GTCGTCGTCTCGGAAACCGGTCTTCTCCGACTGGCCATCGCGTCGAGACATTCGCCGGGACCCACTGTGTTTTAACAAGTATCCGAGAGCGAGTTCGTTTCTCCGGGCTCGTTAATGACCGCTCTCCGCATCATTCGATCATTGCTCAATTGCCGTGGAACATTATTATCGCGATCCCCGAGAGCGGAACAGATAAGTGCGGCGTTCCCTCCCTACGCGCGCGCGCGCGTTGCATCGCGGCGAGCCGCGCATACGCGCATGGTTCGCCGATGGCCTCAAAATGCTTCCGTCTCGATTCACCTTGAACATTCGTGGAAACAATAACGTCCGCATCGTCGCTTTACAACTGCGAAACTTTAGCTGCTAAGATCAGCTCAGTTAAGCAGTGTTCGCGTTAAAGATCCCTGAGTTTTTGCAATGGATTAAGCAGCGATTACCGAGTTTCGTAGATTGCAAAGCCCTCGAGTCGATCGAGGAAAATTTAGAAACATTTTTAGAGACGCTTCCGCGTGCCCGTAATTATGAAAGCGGTCCAAGTCATATATTTCTTGTTTCGAGATATTTAATGAATTGCATTTGCATAAATTAAAATATATGTTTACATTATGCGATCTCTTTAGTTAGAATTTCATTAGTCTCGAATAATGGAAATTTATTATGAATATGAAATTGTCTGTGAATTTCATACGAAAATGTTGTTTTTAAAGTTTCAATTGACTTGGACCATTTTCAAAATTAACTAAACGTATTATAGATGACTTGAAGCAATAAAGAACTGCGAGTTTGATTTGAAACAATAACTTTAATGAAACGATTCATGCACATTTATTAATGATTCTCAAAAAGTAAAGCATTTTTATCATTTCGAGTTTTTTTAGTTTTTTAAAATGTTCCTATATGGTAGTAAACACATAATATCTTTGTTTTTCTTCCGATACTGGTCCAGTGGTGGTGCTTATTATTTAGTTCAGAAACGCGTGAAAGAGGGACACGCGCCGTTTTACAAGTTATGTTTATATAATTTCTTTAAATCTTTCACTTGGACCACTTTCATAATTAACACGAAATGAATTCCATATAACGTTGAAAGTACAACCACCATCTAATGGTTCATTTTTGACGATATCGTAAAAGTTACAATAAATAAATTTAGTTTAAAATAATGTGGTATAGAATAACTGATAAACTCATTTCTTTAAAATTTTGACTTAGATCACTTTCATAATTATGGTCACATATGTAGACACGTGTTTCAACGTGTCCGGGTTCATTTCTTCGAACGCGTCAAGAAATATAAATAAAATTATAAATGATCGCTAACGAGCCGCCGCTCGGCGTTAATAAACGGTTTCAAGAGCTCTTTAAGTCGCTGCAAATTTTCCAGCAACGATCGCGCCAGCGACGGTCTTCCCTATGCAGAATTTAGAAACGTTCTCACCGAAAGATTAATGTTGCGATGCTTTTTCGATTTTAAGATGAATGAACGGACACGAAGTTCCTCGGATCCGCGGGGAATTGAAAAAGCTTATCTAGCGAAGGATCAACCACGTAAAGATTTAGCAAACGCCGTCCGAGATGAATGAACGGGAACGCGATGTTCATTAAAATAATGAGAAGCTTATCGGTCGCGGATCATTTCTTCGTTCGCGGCCTGTACGGACGCCGGCCCGTTCTAAGTAACGAAAAGCCCCTTTTGCTGGTCGTTCTACACGAGGATATTTTTGTAGTCGTTTAACGATGCGCAGAACCCGAGCGAAGCGGAATTGCATTAGGAGGCTGGTCGGGAGAGTGCGTGAGAACCGGCATTACCGAGTGCAGCAATGGATGCGCCGGAACCGATGACTAACTAGCAGAGTCGAGCATATATTTTAT
>NW_027584917.1:0-1871 GCF_028453695.1 Augochlora pura
GTTCCTCCTCCTGTTATATTGGCACGAATTTTTCAATTGTGGTAGAAGTGACCATGAAAGTGAGACAAATGAAAAAATAAAATTTTTTTTTTAAATAGTATTTTACATCGCATCAACTACACTTGCGGTTATTAGCGACGACTTTTAGTTGGGGATATTAGAGTTTACTGTATAGGCTTGAATTTTTCAGGAATGAGATAACTTGTCCTATTTGTTTGCTGTTATTAAGGTTATCGCGGAGGTTTAGTTTCATTTTGTATTTAGCGCGGAGTTCTGTGTACTTGGAACAATTTAGAAGAATGTGTTTTATCGTTATTTGGGAGTTGTAAATATTGCATAGTGGAGGACTAGTTTTGGAAATTAAAAAGAAGTGAGTTAATTTGGAATGACCTATTCTAATCCTGTTTATCGCTACTTGTTGTTGTCGGTTGAGGTTCGCTGTGATGGAAAGTTCCTTGAGGAATCCCTCGTGGACTTCTAAAGCGTGCGGCCTGCCAAGTGCTTCCATTCGTTGTTCCAGTGGGATAGGAGACGTTTTTTGAATACTTTTTGAAGATCGGCTGGGGTGGTTTTGTGTGCGATTCTTGGTGGAAATTAAATTTGTATATTGGCCCGTAGCGTAAACTCACGACTGTCATGTCTCCCTCGTATAAAATATAAATCAGCTGTGTACTCTGAAAGTAACTTAAGCCTGTTATATTTTATCACCGTAAGCTTCAATATTCATCACCGTTCGGTAAAGTGTTAATCTTTAAGAGATGAATTTTTATAGTAGGGAACAATCTATTTAATCTTTTCTGTTTTATTAATCATCCACTTCATTTCGAATAGTTTTTCAACTGATTCTCATTGTCTTTACACAAATTGTATATATATTTTTTAGGTTTTGTTTTTTTGAAACGCAACCCTTAAATATCTCAATTTTAATAAAAATTGACTTGGGCCATTTTCAAAATAGACAGCTTAGATCTTGTTACTTTTTTAAACAAAAATCTAAATCTATTAATAATTTGATTGCCGCGTCACTTATATGTGGGTGACCAAAGTATTCGCTCATATTTGATGATTAATTTATATACTGCCAGGCGAAAAGTTAAAGAAATGTTAATTAATAATTAACACATATTTGTCCGCATGACGAAAGTTCGTCATTTGTATATCACAGAAAATAATTGATTCTTGTTCTTTTAATTCTAAATAAATTAAATTCTACTTTTTTCCAAACAAAGATTATTTTCACCAAATATAATTATAACCATCACTGAAAAATGTGTGATTTTTAGCAAGTTACGTTGTTTTTATATAAAGCATATCATTTTTACAGATAGTATAAAAAATTCCGGCATTTTGAGAATGGCGCTGTAAAAAATTACCAGAGGAATATGTGTTGCGGGCGAAAAATTGCTAATTAATGTAGCAAAACAAATAGAATGGAACAAATCGTCCTCACCAACTGCGTTGGCGAGAGAGTACATGCTGCATACATCATAAAGAAGTTAAACCAGAAGAACTCTAAGCCGATGAAGTATTTCAGTTCCAATTCTAATCGTCGTTAATTTCAAGCTCACAAAAGTTTTCAAGAAACATTCGAAAGAAACAGACTTTTCTTTTAACTATTGCAGCAAGTAGCACAGTCGCTCCGAGGACTGCGGACCAAGGATTGGCGTTTACGCGCTCCTTTGCAGGTACAATTCTCTGCTAATCCCGACTGGTGTGCATAAACATTGTCGAGAGAGAGAGAGAGAGAGAGAGAAAGAGAGAGAAAGAGAGAGAGAGAGAGAGAAAGAGAGAGCAAAGAACGCGACGGACTCGGGAAAGTTCCATTTTTCCCTTCGTTTGCAAGCTCTCGTGCAGGCTCAGTGTGTACCAAG
>NW_027584918.1:0-1871 GCF_028453695.1 Augochlora pura
TGTAAATTGAATTAAATTGAATAGAATAATTATAGATGGAATTAAATCGTCTAGAATAACTATAGATTGAATTGAATTGTCTAGAATAATTATAATCTTGAATTAAATTGAATAGGATAATTATGAATTGAATTAAATTGCATACAATAATTATTGATACAATGAAATTGAAATAGATCGAATAGAAAAATTAGAAATTGAATTAAATTGAATAGAAAAATTACAAATCGCGTTAAATTGAATTAAGCTCAATAAAATAATTATTTCTTCACGACCTCATTCGTTTTACCCTAACGGCTTCTTAACCACTGTCAACGTCGCCATTTCACGACAACGGCGACGGTCTATTTAATTTCGTTGCCTGCCTATTCAAATTCGTCGCATGCAATAAACACAGTCTTTAATCAGCCACGGAAATTGTTGAACGCGCGACGGCTTGTATTCAGCGACTCTAGATTTTGATTTCTTGCGTAACTAACGATTGCGTTTAACCGTTCGCTCGAACATGTCTGATTGATACCCCTCACGGCTTCCGATTTCTATCTCTGCATTCATGGGCGAACACAATCGCCGGATTTTCTGATCCAATCGAAGCATTGTTTTTCTCACTTGGTATTGTCGGTGATTAATCTCAACGTTGAATTTGGATCTTGCAAGTTGTCCGATTGGGATCTTGAATTGTTTAAACAGTCGCGGCGGTTACGAGGCGCAAGCTTGTTGTAGTGAGGATCGTATTATAGCATTTTCAAAAGCGTGGATTCTGGACGATTTTAGCGTATGAATTTTTACAATTTTATCAAATTTTACCATTGTGTCGTATCAATTAGGCAATGAAATAAATTAAGGTACACAATTTATTGCCGCTTTGTATAAAAATATCGAACTCAAAGAGCCGTCATTTTGAAGAATATAGCTGACTTTATACCGATTAATTATGCCACTTATAGATCAAAACACCACTAAAATAGAATTTCAAATTACATAAAAATTGAATTTCGAATTACATAAAAATAGAATTTCGAATTACATAAAAATAGAATTTCGAATTACATAAAAATAGAATTTCGAATTACATAAAAATTGAATTTCGAATTACATAAAAATTGAATCTCAAATTACTCAAAAATTGAATCTCAAATTACTCAAAAATTGAATATCAAATTACACAAAAATTGAATCTCAAATTACTCAAAAATTGAATTTCAAATTACACAAAAATTGAATCTCGATTTGCACAAAAATAGAATCTCAAATTACATAAAAATTGAATTTTTAAATTACACAAAAATAGAATTTCAAATTGCACAAAAAGTTAAAGCAGCATTCAAGTCACTCGTTCGCTTAATTCCCACAGAAACAACTGTGCAGCAGGAGACCTAGTTCGTTCACGGACATAACATACGAAGGCCTCTCTTATTAATGCATTTTATCGCAACTTTTTTTGCAACCGCTTCATCGCAAGCCTAAAAAGCGATGATCCGTTTTGTCGCCTTGGGTATATCTGGTTTGAACGTTTCTTAATATAACCGAGAGCCATAAACGCCGGCGATATAGCTGGCTCTCGCGATCGGCAGTTTATAGCGGCGGTATCTGTCACCTTCATTAGCGCTGGAACACGACCGAGAGCGAGAGCAGTCAATGCGAGAGTGACATATTTAGTTTCCTGCACGAACCACAAGTGCGCGCGTTCCTCGCTACTTCAAATTAGCCGTTCCGCTGCACTCAGTATTCTCCATAAACGTATAGAATTTGCCGCGAAAGCTGCCAATTAACAGGTAACAAAATCGAAAGAAATAAAAAATAGTTCCATTATTAATTACGCGAACGTCGGTTGTTCGTCGCGGCGGCAGGTGTTCTCAGTAATCGACACG
>NW_027584919.1:0-1870 GCF_028453695.1 Augochlora pura
AATAAATGACAGCTAGAAGTGGACACAAGGGAATTGAAGAGCATCTATGTGAGATACAACATAATATCCAAGAATAAAAGAGAGATAGAAGAGAATACAAGGGAATATAAGTGGATCTAAGTGAGAAACAACATAATATCCCATAATAAAAGGGAGATAGAAGAGGATATGAGTGATTTTAAGTGTACACAAGTGAGTTACAACATAATATGCACGGATAAAAGAGTGATGGAAGACGATTCGAGGGAATTTAAGTGTATATAAGTGAGATTCATAATAATATCCAAGAATAAAAGAGAGATAGAATACGATACAAGGGAATATAAATGTATATAGTTGAGATACAACATACTATCCAAGGTTAAACGAGAGATAGAAGAGGATACAAGGGAATTTAAGTGTATATGAGTGAGATACAACATAATATCCAAGAATATAAGAGAGATAGAAGGGGATACAAGGAAATTTAAGGAGATCTAAGTGAGATACAACATAATATCCAAGAATAAATGTGAGATGGATGAGGATACAGGGGAATTTAAGTGTATATAAGTGAGATAGATCTTAATATCCAAGGTTAAAGGAGAGATAGAAGAGGGTACAAGGGAATGTAAGTGTATATATATGAGTCAAAACATAAAATCCAAGAATAAAAGAGAGATAGAAGAGGATACACGGGAATTTGAGTGTATATAAGTCTGATACGACATAATATCGAAGAATATAAGAGAGATAGTAGAGGATACAATGGAATTTAAGAGGATATAAGTGAGATACAACATAATATGACAGAATAAAAGAGAGATAGAGGAGGATACAATGGAATTTAAGTGTATATAAGTGAGATACAACATAATCTCCACGGTTAAGGGAGTGATAGAAGAGAATACAAGGGARTTTAAGTGGATCTAAGTGAGATACAACATAATATCCAAGGWTAAAGGAGAGATCGAAGAGGATACAAGGGAATTTAAGTGTRTATAAGTGAGATACAATGTAATATCCAAGGATATAAAAGAGATTGAAGAGGATACAACGGAATTTAAGTGTATATAAGTGAAATACAAAATAATCTGCAAGAATAAAAGAGAGTTAGAAGAGGATACAACTGAATTGAAGTGTATATGAGTGAGATACAACATAATATCCAAGAATAAAAGAGAAATAGCAGAGGATACAAGGGAATATAAGTGGATCTAAGTGAGATACAATATAATATCCCATAGTAAAAGAGAGATAGAAGGGGATATGAGTGAATTTAAGTGTACATAAGTAAGATTCAACATAATATGCACGGATATAAGAGAGATAGAAGAGGATACAGGGGAATTTAAGTGTATATAAGTAAGATACAACATATGGTAATATCCAAGGATGTAAGAGAGATATAAGAGGATACAAGGGAATTGAAGGGTATGTAAGTGAGATACAAAATAATCTGCAAGAATAAATGACAGCTAGAAGTGGACACAAGGGAATTGAAGAGCATCTAAGTGAGATACAACATAATATCCAAGAATAAAAGAGAGATAGAAGAGAATACAAGGGAATATAAGTGGATCTAAGTGAGATACAACATAATATCCCATAATAAAAGGGAGATAGAAGAGGATATGAGTGATTTTAAGTGTACACAAGTGAGTTACAACATAATATGCACGGATAAAAGAGTGATGGAAGAGGATTCGAGGGAATTTAAGTGTATATAAGTGAGATTCATAATAATATCCAAGAATAAAAGAGAGATAGAATACGATACAAGGGAATATAAATGTATATAGTTGAGATACAACATACTATCCAAGGTTAAACGAGAGATAGAAGAGGATACAAGGGAATTTAAGTGTATATGAGTGAGATACAACATAAT
>NW_027584920.1:0-1870 GCF_028453695.1 Augochlora pura
TTCAACAACCAAGTTTTACGTATGACGAGTATACCCGTCGTAACACAAAATATTGCCATTCCTTCGCAACGGGTATACTCGTCGAGAACAGCTAGCTGGTTAAACGATTACATCAACGAACTCTATCTCAACAATACTTCGACAGGTTATGATTTTCGGGCGAATTCTGGACGAAAGGTTGCAGTTATGTTTTCGATATTGTTGCGTCTGCTGTGAAAGAGACGATGATCGGTGTTCCATGGGATTTCCCACGGAAAGATGGCGATAGAATGATGGAAAGGGATACGTTGTACCCATTAATGATAAATCGCTAAGTTGCAGAACATGGTGCAGGTATGAAAATGATGTTCAAGACTGTCGTAAATCTAATAAACAATTAATCAATTGTAGCAAAGAAACCAATCGTTTTCTCGATGGCTATGTCGGTGGATTCGATTTTGTTGGATGCTTATCGGAAAAGTTCAACCTTCTCATATTACTGAATTCAAATAAACTCGAAGTAAACTTAATGAAAATTAAATCATTTAATATTGAACAAATATTTAGGCGAAGAAGAAGTCGATTTTGAATCGCTGCATTACGTGCTCGCGCGGATATGAAATCGAAGAGGAACGCTAGAGTACGCTGATCTACGCGTTGCTGCCCGTATCATACGGGCCGTATGATCTGTGGAGGATCAACGAACCTCTGAAACAAATTGTTTATATATCTGAATGAACTGTGTGTAATCTATTAACTAGTAATTATTGCCAGTAATATTAAATAGTATGTAATACGAAATATTAGATTCAATACTATCGATAGTACAATTATGTGACTTTGAAGACACACTTATAACCTATTATAGAACAAAAGAAGAATTCATGAAGGATTTTACAAACGCTTGCACTCGCTCGAAAATTTTAAAAAACTGTATGTATCGTTAGCAATTGAGTAAAATTTGATACTTTAACAAATATACATCTTAATGAATTAAAAATATTTATTAATGGTGAAGTATATAATACATTGTTTATACTGCAATATCGTTCTATTTAGTACATATAACAAATAAAAGCGACAATAAAAATTAAGGAAAGTTAGAAATAAAATATAAAAAATCATGAAGGAATATAATTACCTCTATCGTTGACAAACTGAAATTCTTAGCATATGCTGGGAGGCTTACTATACCCAAAACTATGCATTTGTATTACGTGTTTATTTTTAACTTGTGACATGTTTTTTAACTGATTCTTCTAAAACTTATAACTCATCCAGTTGTTAAACAATTTTTGATGAATCTATTAGGTGCACGAGAAGAACGTCATTCATGTTGTTTTAAAAGTTGTATAAAGATGCACAGTTTAATCATTACTTTCGGACAATGTAAATGTTATTAAATAGTAAGAAATTTACAGTTGTTAAATAAACTAAGAAATAATTCACCAGCTATCTAAAAGATAAAAAATGACGACGAGAGCCACTTGTAATTCGACTCCATTGTTGTACAGAACATTAATAGCGTTGACGAAAAAATAATAACTAAACAGTTTTATTTTCGCAAGATGTTTTCATATACAACTATCTCTGTCTACCGCATCTTACTACGTGATAATAATTAATTCCTAAAGTTCGACGAATGTTGAACGTTGTTCCTTTGATTGTATAGTATACAAGGTGTCCCGAAAATATTTTACTTCCTAAGATTATTTACAGTAACTTTTTCCTTTAAAAAATTGTTCTCCGAGGTGTCGTTAAAGAGTTATTAACGAAAAATATTGACCAATAGGAGACGAAATCGGCTGGCGCGAGGCGGATGAGCCAATGAGCGGAAAGTAGGCTATGTCTGCTCGTGGCGCAGCCGCCTCGCGTCTACCGAGCTCGTCTC
>NW_027584921.1:0-6844 GCF_028453695.1 Augochlora pura
ATTCTAATCAGTAATAATATTTTTTAAAATAAAATTTTTTAAAATAATGTTTCAACAAATAACGATATTTTAAAAAATAACATACAGTAGAAAATACCAATATTCAAAGAACAATACTACGAAAATGACATTACCGTGAAAAATAACAATATTCTAACAAAGAACAGTATTCTAAAAATCATCAATATTACAAAAAAATACCTTTTCAATTTAATATTTTGTAAACAACCTCACACTCTTAAACAATCATCTTAAATGCCCCAATTATAATTCTACATCCCTGTAATCGCTATTCAACTATTGCACACAAAAGAATTTTTACTCACAAATAAACAAATAACGGGAACACAGTCACGACTAAAAATAGCGAGTGACCATCTCAAATAGCGATCGAATCTCGAGCGTATTTCATTCTCCGATCTGCGAACGATAATTATCGGAAATTGAACACCTGCAACCATAATGGGCAATGATTCTCCCATTGCGTCACGCCGCGTTGCTCACCGTTCGCCGCGTTACGCGAGAGCTTTTCCATGGAAACCGCAACTTTATCTTCGCAACGTTTCGTCGAAGTTAAGGAAACATCGCCGATGTCATCGACTCCCGTTTGGACATCGATAGCCAATAGTTTCGTATAAAGAGTGTCAGTCGCGGTCGTTGAAAAGCAATTCCGCGAGCGAGTTTCCAGGGTTCGGCCCGGTTCGGGGGCGATATACCTTTTCATTTGTTAAGCGGAGGAACCGTTTGGCGGGCGGAGCGAATTCGATAAATTGCCGTCGAGTTCGTTCGACGGCCACCAATTGCTGTTTCATAAGCCGGCAACTAGGCGGAAACCGATTCGCTTTCGCTACGAAGTGCTGAATGCGAATTCTCATCTACGAGTGCTATGATATTTCTTTCTTTGGCTGTCCGCGCGACTGACTACGAAATTAAGCGATTTGTTTCCGTTTGACGCTGACACGGTTCGGACTATTCTTTTTCTAGCGAAACGATGAAGCTAGGAGGATTCTGGTCCGTCGAACAATTGGGATTGATGATACTTTCGGGATTGAGGGGATAGGATATGAGTCTGTTAGAATTTCAATTTGCTATTGTTGTTGTTAGGTTGTAGAATTTTATGCAAAATTTATACGAACGAGTGTGTACATTTTATGCAAAATTTATACGAAGGAGTGTGCACATTTTATGCAAAATTTATACGAAAGAGTATGTACACTGTATGCAAAATTAATCGAGAATTTATTTGGAAATGTGAAATGTAGATTTGGTAATGTGGAATGTATATTTTGGAATATTAAATATATATTCCGGAATGTGAAATGTATATTCTGGAATATAGAATATGGAATGTATATTCTGGAATGTGAAATGTATATTCTGGAATATAGAATATGGAATGTATATTCTGGAATATAGAATATGGAATGTATATTCTGGAATATGAAATATGGAATGTATATTCTGGAATATGAAATATATTTTTAGGAATATGAAATGCATATTTATAGAAATAAAATGAATATTCAGAAATATAAAATAAATATCCAGAAATATTCCCTATATATACAAACTACTCTATACACTCTATACACATGTATATGCAAATCATTTTACCATCAGCTCTATCTACTACTCCTTATTGTATTACCGCGTGCCAAGAATTTTGCAACTAAGTACAAGCGATTATAATTCCGCGAACCAGGTCGTGTCTACGTTTACTTGGCTGGTTAGTTTGTTGGGTAGATTAGATGCTTGCTTAAGACCTAATTAGATGGATCTTCATTCATGCGGCAGCTCGTCGGATAGTCCTGCCGTGTATATATGTACATAGCAGCGTACGATCGAATGGGCACAATATATCTATTCATCATTTAATTAAGTGATTTCTGCGTCTATTTAACCGAAACAACGATTAATCATCCGACCGCGAATCAATTATACACGTGCTCGATAGAGAATTCGAAGGCACGTAATTACGATGCATTGTTGTATCTATAGGTTCGGAAGCACCCTTCTACCCTAAGTGTCCTCGCGTGGACGAGCGATTGTTGCTTTTCGGAATATTGCAGCGACGTTGATCAAACATCGCGCTGGGTAGATTTCCTACTTTGTGAGTTAGGTTTCCTACTTTGTTAGTAAAAGAGGTTGCGTCAGCTGAATGCTGATATTTTGTATAAATCTGTGGACACGAGATTCGATAATTTTTGTTCAATTTTCTAGATTATTTTACATCGAATTTCATAACTTTATTACATTATATTAGTGTATATTAGTAAATATTTCTGTGAATTTTACATCGACTCAGTAATTTATTCTACAGACTGTCTTTGTAATAATGAAATAAAATTCGAATAAATAGCATTAAGTTGTATTAAATTGTAGAAATATTTTTTTAATAACTGAGCTTGCATCTGGAGATGTAAAGATGGTATTATTATTTTATAAAGAACTGCGAGAGCAATAACTCTGCTTTATTATTTAATTCGAGCTGCTTATCAATGCAATAGATGCTAAATAATATACAAAGCTTAGTTCACAATACTAAATAAACAACTTAAATTATATCAATAAATTCTTAAATATTCAATAAACCCTTAAATATTAAAAAATTCTTAAATATTCAAAAAATCCTTAAATATTCAATAAACCTTTAAATATTCAATAAACCCTTAAATATTGAATAAATCCTCAAATATTCAATAATAAATAATACATAAAGCCTCATCGAAGCCTTCCGGTTTGAAAATCCGAAATGCCTGATCATTCAATCAAAAATCAACGATGTCGACGATAACGAACGGACCTAAAATGTCGGATGGCCTCAACGGCACAGATTCGGCAGGCTCGTGCATCCCCGATGCCACTTCTGTTGACACCGCTAATTGCCGTAATAATCGGTGCGCGTAATTCTTGGGGCGATCTGAACCCCGCCAGCAACGCGCGAGCCGACTGCGCCGACCCTTGAAATCCGGTTAGTTAGGCGGCGGCTTTCAGGTGTAATAACACCGTTCGCGAAAACCGGGAACGGTGTCGAGTGCTGCGCGCGTTTTGTGGCCGGCTGAATATACTCGGGGGTGAAATTAAAGTAGAGTGCCACTCGCGTCCCGCGGCCCTTTCGAAAAAGATCTTCGGCAAAAACGTGGCTCGCCCCGAGACCGATTCCGCGTTCCTCGAGCAACAAGCTCCCCTTTTTCCACGCTTCTACCGCGCCCATTCAGCTCCCCTTAGTTGCACTTTTTCAATCGTATTACCTTCTGTAAACTCGTCGAACGTTTTAAGACATACGCCGTCCCTTTTTTGAGTCGTCGACGATGGAGCTGGGTTGTTGGTCCTAGTTGTTGCTATTTTTCTATTTTCTTATAGTTTGCAATGATGGAATTGGGCTGTCAATATTCATATTTTGTAGTTTGTTTATGGAAGATTTTTCGTTATATTTCTCTGTTGTTTTTTAGTTGATTTTTTAAGCAATTTCATTGGGGATGTTGCTAGTTGCAATTTTGTTATTTTGTTATAGTTTGCGATGATGGAACTGGGTTATTAATCTTGATATATTTTACTTTGATCATGTAGACTAGTTCGTTATTTTTCCCTTTCGTTTTTTAGCTGATTTTTAATGCAATTTGATGGATGATATAGCTAGTTGCAGTTTCTCCATGTTGCCATAGTTTGCGATGATGGAACTGGGTCATTAATCTTGATATTTTTTACTTTCTTCATGTAGGCTCTTTTATTATTTTTCCTTATTGTTTTTTAGCAATTTTTTAATACAATTCGATCGGCCATACTGCTAGTTGTAGTTTCTCCATGTTGCCATAATTTTCGCTGACGAAACCAGCTTATCAATCTAAAAAACAAGCTTGTCACATTTTGTACTTTGTTCCAGTGAACTAATTCATTACTTTTCCCTTTTGTTCTTTAACTCTTTTTCTATGAAATCTAATCGTCGAGATTGCTACTCAGTTGCCCTGATTTCTCCATATAATAATAACAGTCACCAACTGAACTGACTTATCAATCACTACATTTTCCACTTTGTTCCAGCAAACTGGTTCGTCATCTCCCGTTCCGTTCTTCCATCTCTTTTTCCGCTTTCTCGATCGGCGTTATTGCTGCTTAGCCTCCGCAGTTTGTTCGCGTAACCACGTTAGAATTTTTCCCTACCTCGGTCGAACCGTTCCCGCTGATGGATCTGGGTTATCAATCTCGCTGCTCCCGCAGTTTATTCACGGTTACACATTTTTCTCTCTTTTCAACTGTTCGACGATGGAAGTGGGTCGCGGTGTGTCCACCTTGCTGCTTAGCGCGGTTTATTTATGCACGTCTGTCGCGGCACTCTTTCCCCGCTCTCCTTTGATTATTCATCGCCGGGAGATGCGTTATCAGCGCGCCGCGATAAACAGTGCCCGGCGAATTTATTGGAAATTCTTAATAAAACGCCCTTGTTCCCGTGAAATATTATTTCGAGATTTATCTGACGCAATAGGGGTGTGGGTGTGTTAAAAATAGCGATCTTATGGAGGAGAAAATTATTCAGAGAAATATTTATTTTCTGTTATGTGTGTTACGTATTAATTATGAAATTATGTCGGGGGATGAATTGTTTCGTTTTTTTCGATTTTTTGGTATTTTTATTTCTGTTATTTTTGAGGATATCAACCCTTTGCACTCGAAGTCGTTTCTACTATATTATATTATATATTATATATATTATAGTATTTCCAGGTTATATAACAGAAATTATTATTGATATTCGTAGAAGCAGTTTTACTAAGCTTTGTTTATGTAAAAATTATTTTCGGACGAGAACAATTTTAGTGATGTCTCAAAGTCACCACTGAAGTCAAAGGGTTAATACATTACAGAACGCACTTTACTATAGTCTGAAAGCAACCCTTATCAGTAAAAATTCAGCTAAAATATTAAAATATTGTCAACCAGTATCTCAAAGTTTATTATTATATTAAAAAATGTATTTGTTACCAATCAATAATCAATTAATTGAAAAACATTTTTTTATAATTTCGAAGCTTGTCCAGCATTTTTATTTACTATACCGCAAAAAGCCCTCTTTCGCCCCAAAAATTTAAACAACCCTTCCCCAAAGCCTTAATCGTCGCAGCATTGATTTTCCAATTAACCGAAACAGTTGAGCGGAAGAAGCCGGTCCAGCCTCCGGTTTCCCGGAACGCGAATGATGGTCGCCGAAAACGGGAAGAATTCGCCGAGCACTCTTTGGCAACAGTTTTATTGAAAAAGTTTGCCAAGTAGGTCTGGCCCCGGTCGATGTCGATTTATGCGTTGCGCAAAACGGGTCGCGGACCGGATATAAGTACATCGAGAATTATTGCCCGGGGAAACACCCCACGGTGATACGCTCCTTTGTTCGTCCAAGATTTTCGATTATCCGGTGCCAGAAATTCCACCCCTATTTCTGCCTGTTCTATTCGCCGGCGAATGGAAATCTTTATTTCGCCGCGGCCGTTGAATAGAAAATTAGGGGCGCGTTATCAACGTCTGTGCAGTTGAATATACTAAATTACGGCAACCTGGCAGGGATCTCCCCGGCGCGATCCGAACCAGGTCGCAATAATTCCACGGGGCGTACGTCAATGACGTCTGTTTTCTTTTCATCTGCAGCCAATCGACGGGGATGATCGCGCGCAACCCCCGTCGAAACTCCCAATTGAACCTGTGTACAATCGCCAGGTAAATTGAGCCGCGATCACGATTTATGGGGAGTTAATGCGTTTTTTTTTTTAAAGCTATAACTTGTATATTTTAATCATATGTCCCTTTCCGAGTTTTCTCGATATTTTTATTATAATTACAAAATCAGCGAAGCATTGATTAACAGCTTCGACGTCAATCTAGTTTTTTTTTTTAAAAAGCTACAACTTGTATATTTTAACAATATGTCCCTTTCCGAATTTTCTCGATATTTTTATTATAATTAGAAAATCAGCCAAGCATTAATTAACAGCTCCGTCGTCAAACTAGTTTTTTTTTAAAAGCTACAACATGTATATTTTGACAATACGTCCCTTTCCGAGTTTTCTCGATATTTTTATTATAATTAGAAAATCAGCCAACCATTAATTAACAGCTCCGACATCAAACTAGTCAAAAGATCGTGTTAACACCTAACGCGATCGTTTTATCCACCGCGAGGCTCTTTTTTCGGCTATATTCTCGTTTCGGCGTTTCCAACAGACCGATCGGATATCGCGTCGGGAGCGCATTTATTAATCCGGTGCCCGAGATCAAAGCACGTGCCCATTCCCGATTCAATCATCCCGGCAAACACCGTTCCACGGTTGTTCAAATATTCGCTCGCCGACGGACGGATTACTCCGACTGTCAGCTATTTCCCGCGACGTCGTCCACCGTCGCGGAGGCTGGAGACTCTCTCCCTCCCCTCCCTTCGCTCTCTTCTTTATGGAATCGTCGTCGTCGTCAAGTCAACAAAGCGCCGGACGTAACAAGATTATTGTTCGCCGTTTCCGCGGTATGGACCGGTTATTTATCCGACACCGTTATAGGCGACGCGAGTCGTATAATCATTTCTCGCCGCGGTTCTTCGGGCAATGAACAGTCGCGGGCAAACCGGAACTAGAGATAAACTCGTCCGTTTACGCGGATCCCGTATCTTGGAAAAACCGTTCGCGCGTTGACGTCCGTCGCTGATAACGTTCGCGGAACCTGTCGCGGTTATCTGCGAGTTTGTTGATTTTATTCGCGTAGTCGGCGATTAGGTATTTTAGACCTTGTCCGAGATTTACAGAAGTGAAGATTTACTTTAGTGAAGGGTTAAGGTTGTGTAATGTCATATGTGATATTTATATAA
>NW_027584922.1:0-1870 GCF_028453695.1 Augochlora pura
TTCAACGTTAAACTATCAATATGTAAGAATGCAAAATTATAACAATTTGAAGTGAGTTTATATTATTTTAACAAAATTTGTTTTCGCCTTATTTTGAGATATCGATAAAGTAAAAATTGGTGTTGTGGAACGTTTTTTAAAAGGTATACTACTGTCATCAATTTTATTTAAAATTAAGAGTATCATTGTTGAATATTTATACTATTGTCAGACAACGTAATGAACTTCGAAATATTTATATAATGTGAATAAAAAGTAATAAGACTAAATTAGCAAACTGCGAGTATTTACGCATTATGGAACACTGTTTTCGTACTATAGCACAGTGTACCATAAATGGTACGTCCAACCCTTTTTTAAAAAAATTGTTACAATCTCAAAGCAGCTAAACAATTTATATTTATCACGTGCTTGTATTTATTGAAACGTTTACATATTGATATTCAGACTGAAAAGGACAGGATTTGTACTTAACACTTAACTAAAATTACTGGAACATCTCACTAAAAATCTTCATCACGTGACAGACTCGTCAAAGGTTAAAATCAAAGGTAACATCAAAGTACGGCAAAGAGTTAATGAAAAGGGTTAATTATACTAAAGATACTCACAAAATCTCTCAGCCAACACGACGACCACGCTATACCGAACAATTATAGTTGTCAACAGCAATTACTGCCACTGCGCCTCCTACGATCCGCAGAACTGAATCACAGAAACAGATGCGCGCGTATCGCGTGTCAACCCCTTGCGCCATCCACCTTCTGCTACCCCTAATTAATTCACCGATGGACACCGACGCACGACATGGACACACCAGTCACCATTCCCTTGCTCTCAGTCATATTTCATAAGGCGACTTTTTTTTGTCTTCGCGTCGTAATAGGGCGAAAGGGAGGGTCGTCGATACCCGCAACGCAGGGAACGCGCGTCTCCGCGATGTCGCGTGACCCAAGAAAAACCACGAACGCAGGCGCAACGTTATTTCCAACAACCGACGAAACCCCTCGCAACATTCTAGTACGAAGTGAGCGCTCAAACGCAAAACAATGTCGAAGCGGGAGGTGATCCCATCGGGCTCAACAGAGAAAACCGACTACAAGAACTACGTGAATTTAAGCATCGAGCTGAACCGCTGGCTGTTGAAGCCGATAGGCGTCTGGCCGCATTCGAGCAACGCTTCCAAGTCCCAGCTGTGCTTCGACTGGCTGATGAACGTTGTCTGCTACTTCCTGATCACATTCCTCATCGCGCCTAGTTTGCTCTACATGTGGCTCCAGGAGGAGGAGTCCCACAAGAAACTGAAGTACTACGGCCCGCTGATATTCTGTATTATGACGTGCTTGAAGTATTATTCGCTGATGGTGCATGCCAGCGACATCCGCGAGTGCATCAGATGCATCGAATGGGACTGGAGGAACGTGCGACACTCGGAGGACAGGAGGATCATGATAGTAAACGCGTACTTTGGAAGACGATTAGTGACGATTTGTTCGTTTTTCATGTACAGCGGCTTCGCTTTCTATAACATCGCGGTGCCGCTCAAAGTCGGGAAAGTCCCGATGGAGGATGGCAATGGAAGCTTTCTGCCGCTGGCGTTGCCATTTCCCAATTTGATTCTCGACGCAAGGCGCAGTCCTGTCAACGAGATCTTTTTCACGATACAATTTTTTGGAGCACTGTTGATCCATGGCGTTAGTGCGGCGGCGTGCAGTTTGGCGGCTGCTTTCGCCGTGCACGCCTGTGGCCAGATGCAGGTGCTTATGAACAGGATGGGGTACTTGGTGGATGGCCGGTTTGACATGAGCAAGACCACCAATGGCAGGCTCGCCATGATCGTCGGCCAACATATTCGAATACAGACGTATGT
>NW_027584923.1:0-1869 GCF_028453695.1 Augochlora pura
CTCTTCTTAATCTCTCTATTTTTCTCTCTATCTCTATATTTCTCTCTCCATCTCTCTAGTTTTTCTCTATTTCCCTCTTCACATCTCTATTTCTTTCTCTATTCTCTATACATATATTTTTCTTAAAGGGGATTGGGACGCGGGAACCAGTAGCACGACTACTGCCATTCCCTAGCACCGTAACCTTCGCGTTGGTCTACTTTGAGCGTAGGGGTTCGGCGTCGAATTAATTTTCTGTCGGTGACAGCTCGAATTTTTGTAAAACGACAGCTGTCGATTCGCAGGCGGCGACGCGCGGAAATTGTTGGACACTCGCCGTTTCTGTCGACGGGACACACCGGGGCTATGTAATTATTGGACCGTGGGTCTTTTGGTTGAATAGAAGTGTTTTAACACCTTGATTATGCTGGACTTTGAATTAGTCTTATTATACCGCAGGAATTGATGCGCGTCGCAAATTTTTAGGTGGGGATGCATTTTTATGGAAATTTGTCTCGATGATCGAGAAACTGAATTTTAAAAAACTAATAAAACTGAATTCAATTCAATTGAATGAAAATAACATTAAAATGATATTGTTTATTTCTTCGTATTCCGAACCAGGTTGCTGCTGTACACGTTGATCATTTAATATTAATAAGGCTTTTCCAAATGTTACTTTAAAAATTGCTACACGATTTTCTTTTTAAAATCGCAAAGCTTCACCTGATCCAATGATGTCTAAAAAGTCAATAACCTTCGCGTTATTTTATTTTCGTAGAACGATGATCTATAGCTAATTTTAAAGCTTGAATTTTGTACTTTCATTATTCATAGCCTAATTTACTTTAGGTTTATTTTCCATAATGCACTGGATCAAAAATCAAAGATACATTTTAAGTAAATAAGGTAACAATTCACAAATCTGACAATCGTTCACAAATTTTTTCTGCGACTAACTATACCACCGATTTAAAGATTATAGTCTCCCTTTTCAAATGACTTTTTAAAAATTGCTCTACGATCTTTTTAACCGTTTTATAAAATGTATAAGAACAGTAAGTTAAATGGGACAAAATTCTACCTGAGATCCAATAATGACCAAAAAGTCAATGATCTTTACATTATTGTACTTTCGTGAGAAAAAATCGTAGAACAATGAGCTATAGCTCATTTCAAAGCTCAAAGTTTGTACTTTTATCATCTTTAGCCTAATTTACCTTAGAATTTTTTTTGCAATGCACTGGATCATAAATCGACGACATATTTTACGTAAATAAGCTAACAATTCAAAAACCCGTCAAATCTTTAACAAATTTTTTCCTTCACTAACTATACCACTGATTTAAAGATTATAGTCTCCCCTTTCAAATGACTTTGTAAATATTGCTCTACGATTTTTTTAAACCGTTTCATGAAATTTATAAGAAGAGTAAGTTTGGTGACACGAAATTCCATTTAATTTTACAATATACAAAAAGTCAACGACCTTTATATTATTCTATTTTCATGAAAAAAGATCGTAGAGCAATGATCAATAGCTCCTTTTAAAGCTCAAAGTCCCTACTTCCACCACCGGTAACCAAAAATTCTCTATAATTATTTTCCAGAATACTTCACATCGAGAAAGAACCTCAAAATTTCTTAATGAAAAATATCTGACACAAGTGAAAGAAAAAATGGCGCAACAATGCCTACATCCTTCGAAGAAACAAAGCAATTAAGACGAAGAGCTACGATCGCGCGATTCACTCGTTTTCCCCGAATAAAACAATAGGAAACGCGTATAACCTTCCATTCGCGTCGGATTTCACGAATCGGGGATAAGTTGCGCGCGGAAATCAAAAGAAAAAAAGAGAAAAAAAACCGTCGAACGGCTCCGGCATAAAA
>NW_027584924.1:0-1869 GCF_028453695.1 Augochlora pura
AGTGTAGCAAACGACGATATATCGTCGTCCGGCACTAAAAGGGTTAAATACTTTTTACCTGAGTCATATTAAAACTGTTTCCACAGAATTTAATCGAATATTTGATTAAAACTTCGATCAAAGAATTTATTGGAACAAAATTTTGTTATATATATTTTTATTTAGTTATATATATAATTTTTTATTATATTTTATTACGTATATAACGTTTACTAAAATTTTATTCGAATCATGGTTCGATTAAAACTTTATCGAACGATGGCCAACCCTGGTCGCGATCGTGCTCGCTAATCTCCCAATCTCGGACTCGATCGCGCCGTGTCGAACCATAAGGATTCGGAGAACCAACAATTCGAGGATACGGGAATAAAACTGAGAAGGCGGTCGAGCGCGACAATAAACGGGAACCGTTGAAAATATAATAAGGCGGCGGAGACGAGCCAGGTTTTCCCGGATCGGCGGCGTCTTCGCGTATTCCCAGCAGAGAACTCTCGGCGGGAACACGGGATCCCATAATCCTCGACATTATACGAGACAGAACGGATCATAACGGTTACGCAACGACCGCACTTTACGAAGTTTAGAAGCGTTATTTCATCGATTTTGGCGGGCGAAATGCATCGGTGGCACCGGCCGCATTGGAATTCCGTGTACACCCATGGAGAGAGGACACTGGATACGCGGGGGCTTGCGAGCGCGTAATCGTTTATGGTTTGCCGATAACCGGGCACGGAATGAAGCTTCCTCGCGGGCTCTTTCCCTCACGCCCCACCCACCCCCCTCTCTCTCTCTTCCAGAATCGTTCCCGGGAATTCGCTTGTTACACAATTTTTAATCGCGTTCGAGCCCGACAGACCGATCGAAATGACTTCGTTCGATTACGCTCGGCCGATGTTCGGGCTAATGCCGAATTTTCAATACGTCTAGACTGATCGATACCACGCTCTGGAATTTGTAAATCGATCGGAAATAAACTATTGTTCGTCGACGTCTTTGCAGCAAATATTTTAAAACCGATATATATATAAATTAAAAAGAAAGTTGGATTAAATCGCAGTTATAGATAGATTATTAGTTATTTTATTATTATTAGTTACTATAGATATTAGCTATTTTTTTATTAATGCTGTGAATGAATTATAGAGACTCTAAACTCTCTAGAAAATATAAAATTGCATCCTGATGAAATGATCCTGCCCAGCAAGCTCCAAAATTGTCGTGTTTTCGCCGCTCTCTTTTTAGATGCGAATGAAAGTTTAAACTAGGTTCGGCAAACTCTAAACGCTCCGACAGGAAATTCGTTCTCTCTATTACTCATTTTAATTCGGATTTCATGCGCTTATAACAAAAATGAATAGGTATAATTTAAAATATATTTTGGACATATCCAAATTATTAATGGTAAAAGAGAACTCGGGTTTTGCTCGTACACCTTGACAGTTTTTGTTCTGCATAAAAATCGAGTGATTATAGAATTACGTAGATTTCAGAGTGACATTTAGAGTGTGTTATATATTTTAATACTTTCAAAAAAAAGGTTGGCCCTCATCCTTTAGTGATCTTTTAGAGCAGGCAGATTTGTGCGATTATAAATATCCCAATAAAAATTTAACTCCTACGTTACTGATATTGGCGATGTTCCTTTAAGACATAAATTCCAAGTTCGACATACAAGGTGTCCAAAAAGTTTAAACAGTTTTTGCCAGTTTTCATTCGTCGAACTATTCATTATCTAATTCTTTCAACTATTGTATCTGTCTTGCAAGTAATAATAAACGTATTTGATCTCCTCTTCCTATCTTATTTCTACAAACCAACATAAATTCTCGCCAAACCATTCTCAATCAAAGCTCGCATCAATTTCGCTCG
>NW_027584925.1:0-1869 GCF_028453695.1 Augochlora pura
AAACAAATGCTAAAACTCGCAGCTATAAAATAAGACCCACCACAAAGGTTTGGACCAACTAATTGACCAATCGATCCTAGCGGAGACTAGCCTATCTACAACACTATCATCACAATGACACTTCCCTACCGGAGTTTAGGGTAGTTCGTGAGAAAACGCAGTCTCCTGGCGTGTCCCAGCCGAGAAGGTATAGCCCGCGAGTCGAATTGTAGGATCCGAGGGAAAATGTTTGCGCGGTATCTTGGAGAACAGTAAGGAGGGGGGCCTCTGTGTGTCGGCCCAAGGATGCGTCTAACTCACGGACGATAACAATGCAACCCCTGCGCCGGATGCGCATGAAATCGTACATCCGCGGGAGCAGCCACTCACGGAGCCCGTAACTCTGTAATCCACTTCGCAAGTTGCGACTCTTCAGCCGGCATGTTCCCCCAAGCTGGATATCATCGGCCTACTTTCCCGACGGCGTAGCTGAAGAGCCGTATAAACCATAGTCGTATTTCGGGCGATGGTACAAGCTGCTTCTCGAAGCGCCCCCTCCTCTGTGCGCGGTCTATAGACTCTTTTCCGTGGATGCGCGTCTCGTGGCGGATCTTTTCCTTTCCTCGAATCGCCTGCCCGACTTCGGACCACGGGTTTTACGATGCAAGCGCGGTTTATAAAACATATTGTCGGGGACAGTGCAGTTCAGACCAGATTTACGAGTCGCTTCTTATTCTATTTCAAATTTATTACGCATTTACCCTATTTGCCTATTTATTTACGTTTATCCTGATTGCTTGTAATTCAGAGATTTCCACGTCAGCACAATTATACGTTAATACACGATCTTTCCACGCGCGCTTTTTACCATAAAACCGGGCAGCCGCCGACGATTTACAGCGAAACCGCATCTACGGTTTCCTGTTCATAGTTCGCGAATCCAAGCACTAATTTACCATTCACCGCAGAATCTTGTTAAACGCTCTCGAAACTTGCGCTCTTCCTCTGCTCTCGGCTTCGTTCCCTTTTCCGTCAAATTAATCGGACAACCGAAATCAACCGCGTCTGCCAGACGAATTCACGTTGACGGTGACTTATTTAGCGCGCTAAATACTATTCCATGGCGAATTGAATGACAATTTTTAATAATATTTTTACGTTCATATATCGCAAATGTGTTATCTTTATAGTTCGTAATTTTGTTTGTTCCAGGTAAGGTAAATCTACTCGTTTATTCAAGGGCAAGAGGGTGGTAAGTTCGTTAAGTTAATTAATTAGGAGTAAAAAGATCGTGAAATAAAGACGTCGCGAAATTTCGTATGAATAAATAAGAATTTCAAGCTTCGAGGATTTTAGAAAATTAGAGATTCGAAATGTGATAGGTCGACAAGTGATAGACACATATTATAGAAATATTTATATTCTGAGTGAAAACAGATTAGAGCTCCAGATATAAAGGATAAATAATATCATTATTTATCCATCTTTTTCACTGATTATATAGTAAAGTAATTTAGTCTAGCGTCTTAAGAAAATTCAAGATGCTTGGTATAACCCTTTGCGGTCGTATCTTGTCAGCCATCAAAGCTATCTAAATTTATTTCTTTTATATTTAAAAAATATAGTGTGTTGTATATTCTTATTATCATTAATATATTATTATTAGGATATTATATTCTATATTACTATTAGAATACTATATTCTATGTTACTACTCAAATATTATAATTCTATATTGCTACTCAAATATTATAATGCTATATTAGAATACTATAGCACTATATGAGAATACTATATTCTATATTAATATTCAAATATTATAATTCTATATTACTACTCAAATATTCTATATCACTGTTAGAGTAGTATATTCTATATTACTATTCAAAT
>NW_027584926.1:0-1868 GCF_028453695.1 Augochlora pura
GATTCAAATTTTCTTTCGATTTAATAGAAATGATTAGCAAGCCATATTTATCGAATCGTGCACGATACGGTCCTCACGAGTCTAGCTCGTTATTATAGTGCAAGGGATTAACCCTTGTGATAAAGAATCCATGCAAGATCTATTAAATACATAATATAAGTATATAATATTTATATAAATATAAATATTATTAATTTCTTCTAAATCGAAATCAAATTGTATTCTTCTATTATCAAAGTTTAGAAACGGAAGTAGATAACGACAGTACAGAGAAGAAAAATTATCTGGTCCTATAGGGTACGGTATTAGGAACAAATAATATAATTTAATAAATAAATGGATAAATGGATTGTTATCGGAGGATGCTAAATATCAGATACATACGATGTGGAAGAGGAAATCGAGTAACTTGTACGCGAACGGCTGTGTTGCGACCAGCACCCAATAGCACCAAATCATACGCGTGGACCGGTATTCACTTGCAGCAGCTGTAGTCACCGCGCGGAACAAACCCCAAGTGTATGGATTCCGCGCTGATGACACTTGATTGTAAACGGGCACCCTCTCCTCGTCTCGCATGTCCGTCTTTTTCTCCATCTTAGCCAAAGCATTCCTAGAAAAGAATATAAATTAACAAATCAATTTCAAGCACAGCCCGACTGGACGGACATTCGTTAACCCTTCGCACTCGTGTGGTGACTCCGGGACAACATAAAATTATTGTATCACGTTGCAAAATAATCCCTGTATTAACAAAGTTTGCATTTTAGAAATTGTTAAAGTCGTGTTATGTTAGCACGAATCGCAAGAATCAATTACATATAAATCAAATACACTTTTTTATATGAAATGGAAATACTATAAGCCAGAGAAATTATTTCAGATTTCCAGTTGAAATGTCTTCGAGTGCGACGGGTTAAAATATTCTTTGTCTCTGATATGTGTCACAACAGCGCTACTTGTATATCAAGCAAAATAAAAAGAATTCAAGATATATTGCTCGAACATATCATTTTTCACGACATATAAAATTGAATAAACTTCGACAAATAATGATATTATATTATCATATATAATTAATTATATTAAAATTCACATTATTGATTCATTCAACTGACTTTAAGTATTCTCTATGTATTACAATTAATAAAACCATCAGCAATCTCGAAGAGGAATTCCTGACATTTGTTTACATAGAACGCTGACCTTTTATTAATATCCCAAGCAGCAGCGATAATGTTGGACACGACGTAATCAGCAGGTATAGCTTCTATGTTGTACTCTGGCCTGGCAAGCGTTACATGTACCACACCCACACTGGTTGAGGCAGCTATCGGACGGACAGCTATCGACGGACGAACAATTCCCACCGGATAATCTTCCGCGTACTTTAGCACAACATTTTCTGCAGTCACCTTAGAAAAGGTGTAATTGTTCGGCCACTTCCCTCGTAATCTACAATATAGAAAAATTGTAGTAACACCTGTTATTGTAATAAGATTATTAATGTAGTTATTATTCTAATAGTAATTCTTGTTTTCAGACGAATACTTACATAGGCTCCACCTCTTTCAACATGTCGTTGTCCAAACAATCGACCAACGTTAATAGTTTGTCGCAGTCTAGTGGTGGTTTGTAATGAATTTCGTCGATAGTTTCATGCACGCAGTTCGAGAACGCTGTCGACACGTACACGAAGGACTGCGAATGAAATAATTAGCAATCATTCCGTTGATTCCTTTCCGGACAACTGGTGAACGTTGGACAGTTTCAGAGCAACAATTTATCAAGATTTCTTTCGTTTCATCGCAGCGAGAAAGGAATTTCGTTCCAGAACATTGAACGTTGCCGTGACCGACGGCAAAGGA
>NW_027584927.1:0-1868 GCF_028453695.1 Augochlora pura
CGTTTATTCTTCCTGACGTACTCCCTACAAATTGGTGACCCCGACGTGATCTTCGTCATAAGTTGGGAAATAAGAATATATAGTGCGTGTAGTTAGTGATGGATTCGTCAACAACCGCCACTGCGATCAAGGAGGGATCGAAGCTTGCCGAGGTCGCAGATCGTATCCACGACATTCCTGAACGAATCGCACGGGTTGACAAGTCACCGACGCCTGTTTCGTGCGAAGTTTTAACTCTTCGTGAGGAATTACGGCAGTTGCGATTGCAACTGAACGCAGTCGTTCGGGGATCCCGTAGTCGGCGACGGAATTCTAGACCGAGTTCCCGGGCCTCGTCCCACGGCTCCACCCGCGACGACAGCGAGAGAAGGCGACGACGATCGCCATCAGCCGGCCGTTTATGCTGGTATCATTTCGCCTGGGGTGAGAAAGCTATGAAATGCAAGGGAGAGTGTTCGTGGGGGTCGGGAAACGAAGAAAACCGTCGAACGTAGACGCGGCAAATTTCGACGGTTCCTCTCCTGGCCGCATTTTCATGGCGGACCGAAAAACAAAGACAAAGGTTTTGGTGGACACGGGTGCGGACGTGTGCGTGTTCTCGCGATCGCGCATCAGTGCACAAGTGCCAAAAGACGATCGGGAACTTTTCGCAGCGAACGGCACGCGTATCGCTACGTACGGTGTCACCACGGTGCAGTTAGACTTTTCACTCCGCCGTAATTTCGTGTGGCAATTTATTGTGGCCGACGTGGAGGGACCAATTATCGGAGTGGACCTTCTGTTACATTACAATTTGTTGGTAAACTCGCGAAATAAACGCTTACTTGACGCGACAACAAAATTGTCTGTGACGGGCTGTAGTGCCGGTACAGGCCATCCGTCGGTAAAAACTATAGTGGGTGATACAGTGTACCACAGACTGTTGAAGGAATTTCCGGACTTGACGCGACCGGCAGTATTCCGGCGCGAAGCAGTGAAACACGGTGTGGTACACCACATAGAGACCACCTCAGGACCCCCGGTTTTCTGCAAACCACGGCGGCTTGCACCGGACCGGCTCAAGGTGGCCAAGGCGGAGATCGACTTGAAGCTCAAACAGGGGATCATCCGTCCCTCCAAAAGCGCATGGGCCTCGCCGCTTCACCTTGTACCGAAGAAGGACGGCACGACTCGACCGTGTGGGGACTACCGGTCTCTCAACGCGCGCACCGTGCCGGACAGGTATTCCCCACCTCATATCGAAGATTTCGCGCAATCCCTTCACGGGAAGACTATATTTTCCAAAATAGACTTAGTCCGCGCGTATAATCAAATTCCCGTCGCGCCCGAGGACATCGAGGAAACGGCAATAGCGACTACGTTTGGGTTGTTCGAATTTTTGTACACGCCGTTTGGTCTTCGAAATGCTGCGCAGACATGCCAGCGCTTCGTTGACCAAATCACACGTGGCTTAGATTTCGTGTACGCGTACATTGATGATTTTTTCATCGCGTCAGAGACCGAGGACGATCATCGGGAACATCTGCGGACATTATTTGAGCGATTAAGCCAACACGGGGTCGTTATCAACGCGGCTAAGTGTGTTTTCGGCGCTACCGAAATAGATTTCTTGGGCTACACCGTGACCAGTAACGGTGTAAAACCTGTGCCCGATAGGGTCGTCGCGATCGGCGAGTTTCCTAAACCCGACACCGTCAGGGTTTTACGCAGGTTCTTAGGCATGGTCAATTTTTAGCGACGTTTTATTCCTAACGCGGCCAGCCTAATGAAACCACTGCATGACCTATTGAGGGGGTCGACAAAGGGAGATTCGCCGGTCTCGTGGACTGAATCGGCGGAAACGGCTTTCGACAAAGTTAAAACAGGCC
>NW_027584928.1:0-1868 GCF_028453695.1 Augochlora pura
TAAAATATAAAAATGTCCAACAAAATGTCAATAAAGAGTAAAATGATTTTCAACGAGTAAAATTAGTCTCGTAACGGTTGGGAACAATTCGAGGGGTGGGTTTCTCTCTCGGACAAATTCGTAGATTCGAGAAGTCGAAAACGAAGCATGGGAAAAGCCTCGGCGAGCTAGCCAGGCTTAAAATTCTCGAGAAGAATGTTAAAGCAGCGGGCTACGGACGAGGGGGATCCTACGCGGCACCGCGCGGCTGCTCTATTGACAGATGGAGAAGGCAAACTGATTCCCGAAGCACCGGCGCAGCCAGCGAGCAGGAAATTTCGTATTGTCGTGTTTTCCGCGGCAATGAGCGGGCCTTGAGAAGCGGGAAAAATATGAGCGCTGTAAACCCCCGTATTTACGAGCACGCTATAAAAGCGAACCTAGTAAAACATTCCGGCGCACGCGCCGATTGATTTATCCGCGACGTCGTTAGAACTCGGCCGGGTTAATAACAGTTTCGCGACGATTAATAATTCAATTCTGATTTTTAACACAGGCCCCCGGAGCAATTAACGACGTGTGCCGTGTAATTGACGGGTAAGGGATCGGCGAGATGGAAATTTTTCGGAAAATAGATCCCGGAAGTCCGCGCCGTCTATTTATTGTATAAACATCCGCCGAGATGGGAGCAACAATTTTTCGACGTATTATTCGATTCTGTATTTTACTGTGCGATCTGTAAAAATCCTGTCCGTCCGATAACAATTTATACAAACTTTTATATGCATAAAAATCGGCCGTGTTGATAACAATTTTTCAATGATTATTAATTTAATTTCGATCTCGAATAAACGAGGATCGCAACAATTTGTAAAATGAAACCTTTCGAAGCGTTCCACCGCGCTGTCGTCGTAAATCGGCCGGTATTGATAACAATTTTTCCGACGATTAGCGATTCAATTTTACGTTTTTAATAAACGATCCACCCCCGGCTGGGATAATTTAGTCCCGTGTAATAATCGCGCGATCGCGTTGTTTAATGAATAATTACATTCGCGGGAACAATTACAGGTTACTGTTTAGAGGCTTCGCTGGATATAATTGCGCCGGCATTAAGTATTAAATCGATTATTGTAGATATAAGCGACGCGTTAACAGGGATTAACTGTTGATTCTGTAAACAATTATCGGCTATGTATAATTAGGCAGGTTGAGCGTTAATTATTTATGATACCTCCGCAGCAGCGAAAGGATTCCGCCGGATCCTCCGTTTATGCGTCATCACGTTTCCTAATTTTCGGACGCGACTATGTTCGCCTAACGCCGGGAGAACGCGACGAATAAATCACTAGCCACGATCAAAAACTATTTAAGATAACAACGACCTGGTGATAGACGTGGCAATGCAATTTTTATGGTCGAACTTGGTTCGTAGAAATATTTCAAATTAAAAGTGTATTATGCAAAAAAATACAATTAATTTCGGCAGAAGCATCGATGAGAATAAAAAGGTCCTCGAGCGTCAAGGGAAAAACAAATTCCACCGAATATGAAAATCGGAAAATGAACTTTTCGGTCAGGAATCGCTGCCTCGCGGCGGCCTACCTCGCGCGTCATCTGAAATTATTCGAGTCGCTGGCGATAGAAGGGGTTGGTGCACACCGCCCGTTTCCCCCCCACGTCGTTCCGCGAGATCCTCTTTCACCGGCATCGGGTGGGCGCGAATTACGCGAAGCTCGGCGACCGAACAAAAACATAGAGAAACGAAAAGAAATGGAACGCGAATCACGGTGCTCCGGCTCCGCGCGCGGTCCTTGGTTTTGGCAGACAACAGCAACACTGCCGCGAACCGAGTAAACGTTCGACGAAGATCTCTTTTGCATTTCCAC
>NW_027584929.1:0-1867 GCF_028453695.1 Augochlora pura
TACAATGCGGTTGAAAAGAATAAATCGCAGTTGAAATTTTCGGCCGTTCTAGTCAAAGATAGTTATCCTTGGCAGCGTCGCGCGCGCTAACTCAACTACTTGGTGCGAGACGCTACCGCGTCTCATGATTGCACAAAATTATACTTACCGAGTAACATAAAACATGTGAGAAAACAGTAATATATTATTTCAAGACGCAATAAATTGAAATAATAGCATAGTACAGTCTGAGTTTGTTTTATCATTGGTGCCTATTATTTTGATAGTACTTTTCTTCTAAATGTTCCTGTTGACGTAATTGCGTTCGGTATACGTTCTATTTTGATATTCTAAAAGAACAATTAAAGTTATAATTAAATACGACAATCACCAATTTTAAAATAGAGTAAAATGATTCCCTTAGTCGCAAAAGGGTTAGGAACTACGAGCATTTGTAACGATTGCAGATATCGCGAAGATTCGAATGATTTTTATTATCCTCCACTATCAGAGAATGATAGATTCCACTATTTTATAGATAAATTGTAAGATTAGCATGGCGTTTGATGCATCGTGCTTTTTTCCGTTCGATGGGTTTCGTTTGTTATTAGTGAGTGGTGAAGGAAGACCACTATGCTAGAAAATCCCATCGGAACGGATTTACTTGTCTACATTGACTTAGAAATATGGTCGACTAAATCCTGCTCCCCTCGCACCACAAGTTACTAGATCACTCGCCACCCTACTTGACTGGCCGTGTATGAACCAACCTTTACGGTAGAGACCGCCGAATCGTCATAGCAACGGATCGGTCGCCTTTGATTTCAAACAAATAACGCGCCCCTAGCAGAGAAGTTGTTTTAGTTATTCTAACGCAGAACGCGCCGAGCATCATGTCGAAGGAACTAAGCATGGACACTGCCAAGAACAGTATTAATCATACTTTGCGCTCTCAGGTAAAACAACGGTGCCGAGGTTCTACGTGATCGACGTTGTGTTTCTTACAAATTAATTTTCATACATAAGAATCTCTTGGAAATCTCGTGAATATTTATCGCGAAATGTATATGTGTATTTGACACTACCAACCCTCGGAGACCTTCGTTGCGAATTAATAGTACTATAATACGGCTCGTTTGGCCTGATTTCTTGTAGCTTTGGACCATGGAGGAATCGGAACAAGATTCTGAACACCTCATTACGGTTGCCAATTACACTCGCGAGTGGTGCTTTAGCTAAATGTTGAAACCTGTGAAACAATTCAACATTTCAAAAAAGAAGTGAAACTAGTTGATATCTAAGTTAACAATGTGGTAATTTGAATTAGGATAGAACGCGTGCAAGACTACGGCGTCAGCATCTGCTTTACCTGATTGCTGATTATTTAGAAAATCGAGGGTAGGCATTCATTGTTCAAAAAAACAGAAGCGTAAGGAAATCAAGTTTGCGCGAATCGGGGTAAGATGAAAAGAGATATTACGTTTGCAGGTTTATAAAATCAGCTAGTACCGTTATAACGGAGGCTCAATTATCTAACAACGTGCATGTTTGTGACAACATCAATCTCGAGATGATTCTGATCGATTACGAGAATTACTATGACATGAGGTACAACAAGCTGCCTGTTTTGTGCAAAAACGTCGAGGCAACCGGGAATGCAATGTAAGCGAATGTTCATTACAATAATTTGATGTAGGTCATTTCTAGGAGCTTTTATCTATACAAAAATTTTCTCCGAGGAATCGTTAACGAGTTATTAACGAGAAATATTGACAAATGAGAAGCGATCTCATTGGTTCAACCGCCTCGTGTTATCGATATTCGCACTCTCATTGGTCAACATTTTTCGTTAATAACTCGTTAACGATGCTTTGGAGAAAAATTTTGT
>NW_027584930.1:0-1867 GCF_028453695.1 Augochlora pura
TTAAAGGTCTTATCCGGCGCAGGGTCTCAGGCTCGTGAAACAGCGGGACCGTCGATTTCCGTCGCGTACATTCGATTTCCACCAGCCGATCGCTAAGGAGGACTGATGGAATCCGAGGAGCAGGTTGTACCTGCTGCCTACTATCGTGAAGAACGACTCCTCGTCTCTTTCGACTCCGACACACCGTTGATTGTGACGACCAGATGAGGCAAGCGGCACGTCAGCCCCTCGAGGACTACACCCGCCCTTCCCCCGAAATTCAGGCGTGTATTTGACCTTTTAGGCGCAGCTGGATTTTGCTGGAATGAAATTTTTCATAACTAAAGTACCATCTTTTTTAATATATATATTCTGTTGGTATAGCTATAATATAATAGCGATAATATAGATTAGCATAATTATTATAATATACTTGTCATTTTTAATTATAATTATAATTATTATAATATAATATTATACATAATTAGTATAATATTATCTATATGTATATGTTATTTTCTTAGTGTATTGTACTTTCGCTACTTAAATAATAATAAATACTATTTATTTATATAATAAATACTTTTTATTTATATAATAAATACTTTTTATTTGTACTTTCACTTTAATCGTTTACTTTAATAATCAATGAATGTTCTCCCAGGCTTACAAAGAATACCCGGAGGTAATTACAATTCCACCGCGTTGCGCGGGGGGTCAATATAAAAAATAAATGAATTAATAAAAAGAAATAGCAAATATATATAAGAGAATTAGGCTACGTAACAAATAAGTAAATAGAAGTAATAACAATAATAATTTAACGATGAAGAGTAATAAAAAAGAGTAAAGTAAAAGTACAGTCGAGTAAAGCACGAAACATTCACGAAAGCCACTATATACTGACACGTCGTGCTTAAGAGGTTAAACACTTGTAACAGAAAATAAAACTCTCAGATTTTTGGTGACAGTTAAGCGGACTAGACCTGTGTCTTTCATTTATACGACTATCCGACCAAGTATCTCGGTCTGCGATCGTTTTAGAGTGTGATTCGCTCGACGTTAAGCTTTCTCCATAGCATGCTTCATAATCCCTCAAAAGTCACGTGACTCCATTCGTGATGTCACGAGAGATCTATGATCTAAGATCTATGATCTACCTCAGGAGAGTAGAAGCGGAGACATTGTAATTAACCGACCAATCACAAACACCAGATCATTCTGAGAACCTGTGCTGCCCTCTGCTACTTCTACTTCGCTGCATTAATCCGTGACGTCGCCGATGGATTCACGTGACAGTGAGGGAATGCGCGACAACGTCGCGACGGCTGGACCAATAAAGTAAAGGCGCAGATAGCAGCGAACTTTCGTAGATAAGGTGAGTGATCGTAAAAAGTAAGGGTGGGGTAATGGGGGCGGACGCAAAGGCGCCGATCTGACGGACGAATCAACTTCACGGTTCTTATTTATTTACGGGGAGTCCGCGAAAGAAGAGGCAAGACGTCGCACAGTGGTATAAGAGACAATTGTAAAGTGTAATAAATGTTCTTCGATTGAAATTGTCTAGTTTTTGCCAATTTTTTGATTTTATACGATATGAGACATTATAGATGTGTGTGTACTTGTTAATAGTTAGAGAATTTATTTTTTAACAATTATATTTCCTAGGTGTTGAAAGTTACTCTTTTTCAATTGTTTACGTGTGACCCATGTTACAATAACGATAACGATAACAATTACGATGAAAGTAGCAATAGCAATATCAGTGTCAGCGTCAGTGTCAATAGCAATAGCAATAACAATAGCAATATCAGTGTCAGCGTCAGTGTCAATAGCAATAACAATAGCAATAGCAATAGCAATAGCAATAGCAATAGCAATAGCAATA
>NW_027584931.1:0-6840 GCF_028453695.1 Augochlora pura
TAATAAGATATTGAACTATGGAGGTTTTTTGCTATAGTTCGACTTGTGAAAGTTGACAGAAGGTAAGAAAATATATTTTAAAAATGATTAATGATTGGCCAGCTGCGTCGAACATGTGCGCCACGTAGCAACGAAGAAGCATGTTTCTCTGCTTTATTACGAGCGACTCGTTTCAATGAAATATTACGCGAACGCGGAGACCATTATAATCTCGTGCCGGCTGCTTCATAACTTTCCTCTTTATAATTAAACGCAATCAAAACTTAAGACACGTTACCGCAACGATTTCACTCTCTCCGACAGCAAGAATTCTATAAAAGTACCTGGACAGACGCCGTTTGCCGGAGCAGTGTCTAAAAATGGCACCGTGACACGCGACGAACAATATTTTCTTTTCTTTGATTTCTTCTACATTGGATTTTTATAAACAGTGTAATATGTTAATATATATTGAGTAATTTATTTTTAAAATAGCATAAATGCGTCCAGAGGAATTTTTAACTGGTTTCGAAAATTAATTATAGACGAAGTTAAAAGAACGATGTTAAAAATAATTCGTCGATGTAAGAGAACTAGAAAATTAAATTTTATTGTTTTGGTTTTTCTTGCAATTAATAACAGATAAATTGTGCAGAATTAGAACCATATCTTCATCCCACATCTCTTGTTAATCTATAGTTTGTGTTAACCTATATTTCCTGTTAATTTATATTTCTTGTTAATCCATATTTCTTGTTAATTCATATTTCTTGTGAATCCATATTTTTTATTAATTTAAATTTCTTTTTAATCAATATTTCTTGTTAACCTATATTTCTTGTTAAACTATATTTCTTGTTAATCCATATTTCTTATTAATACTAAATATTGTCGTTGGTAGATTCCACGAAACCTTCCCCCAAGTTTTTCCAAGATGGCGCCCGAACGGTGCGCATAAATATAAATCAACGAATTTTGAGAAGATCAATTTCTGTGAATTTCTTCTTCGCCTAAAACTTGCGTAACAGATGATTCGTAAAAATATATATCGAGCATGTATCCTTCCAACCCACATATTCTTTTAATAAATAACTATCTCGAAAAATATTGTAGGAACCATAAAGCAGGTCGCGACTCATATAGATCACTAATTACTATTAGTTTAATAATAACTTCTTAATAGCAACGTTTTAAATTGCATAATTATATTTGAGTCTATAAAATCTGCTTCCACGATTTTTGTCCAACAAATACGTAAACCTTATCTCAATTAATCTATGAAATTAAATTATTTATAATGACTACTAGCCACTGAGTTTTGTGTCATTCGAAGAAGACACCGCATGCCATTATTATATTGTATGATAATTCGAGTCTATTTTATATAATAATTCGATTCTATTATATATAATATTTCGAGTCTATCATAAATAATAATTCGAGTCTATTATATATAATAATTCGATTCTATTATATATAACATTTCGAGTCTATTATAAATAGCAATTCGAGTCTATTATATATAATAATTCAAATCTATTATATATAATAATAATTCTAGTCTATTATATATAATATTTCGAGTCTATTATATATAATATTTCGAGTCTATTATATATAATAATAATTCGAGTCTATTATATATAATATTTCGAGTCTACAAAATCTGCTCCCTCGATTTTCATCTAACAAATGCATAAACCTTATCTCAATGAATCCATCAAGTTAAATTATTTATAATGATTACTAGCCACATAGTTTTGTACCATTCGAAGAAGGCACAGCGTATGCCATTAATTTTACGCGTCGCGGATCCTCGTCTTGTATAATCGACCTTGCAACCCGGATAGATTCTCCTTCGATTCGCGATATTTCGATTATGGTGGCTCTCGCCTAAGTCACCCACAGGTATACGTAAATACAGAAGCCGATTACTCCTGGAATTTAGTCAGAAATCAGGGGATATAACTCATTCGAGACAGCCTCGGGTTTCAACACAATGGCGACGATGACATCGCAGCTATTGTAAAATCCAATTAAAGGTTACTTTGAAATAAGAATTTATTGGGATAAGAATCAGAGATATTTAAAGAATGTTCAACACAATGGATGATGGCAAAGATAATCATCGCAGTTAATGTGAAATTGAATTAAAGATTACTTTTAACTAAGAATTTATTCTAGTGAAAATCCTAGACATTTAACGCATAGCAATCTATAAGATGAGGTGTCATTAACTGTGCATCTTTATATCAAAAGAAATAGGTCCTGCATCAATTGTAACAAATAGAAAATGGAGCTCTGGAGACAAAAATTTACTATTTATAAAGATCTCTTTCGTCGCTAAAAAGTTGATTAATTTGCAGATGGCAATTGTGATATTTTTCAGATTATTTTCATAAGTTTTTAACCTATAAATCAATGCAATGGCGTCTAATGATTGCACAGTCGAAACAGTTTCGTGAAATGTTTCGAAGAAGAGGTAAAATTTTTTAAAGAACAATAGCCCGTCGAATTTTTAGGGGGAGGGGGATTTGACATTCAGGAGAAAAGGAGAGTCATCCTCTAAATATGTGAATCAATATTTACGCGAAGACAGTATAGTAAATCTCGATTTAAGCACCGCGCAGAGGCTGGCAGACGAATGTTCTCTGATAAGTCGTCGGTAATCAGCCGAAGGTTATCAAGCACGTGGGCGAATGTTATGTTACGGGACGCATTGTCGAGTCAAGTGCATATTTTAACAGCGCCGCCCGCAGGAATAACTTAACCGGCAACGTGCTCGTAAACTTTCGTTATTTATAGTACGGCCTGACCAACTGTATGTTCTCGGGAGCATTCACCAAGCAATCGAATTCAGATTCCGTATCATAGTTGAACGTAATATGCTATAGCAAAGAATATTTACGTCATACTTGGATTATTACCAATATTGCGATTAATATTGCAATTATTATAGAATTGCAACTGTTATAGCGCAATCGATGTATTAACTCGTAGAAATATTTTAATTTTTAACATAGGAAAGCGCTATGATTATAGTTAATTTGGATAGTTGGGACGTTGCTTTGAGTCTGTATTTATTCTATAATTATTAAATAGTCTATTATTATTTTTATTGTATTTATAATTATTGATATTAATAGTTATTGGTTACTGTATATGTAAGAATAAATTTTTGCTATAGAAAAGCACTATGATTATAGTTTCCTTGGAAAGGTGAAAAGTTACTCTGAGTCTATATTTATTCTATAATTATTAATTAGGTTAATAATCATATATATATATATATTATGTATATATAATTATTGATACTAATAATTATATGTTACTGTATAAGTAAGAATAAATAAGTCTATATTAATATAGATTTCATGAAATCATGAAAATAAGTAATTCTATACTAGCATAAAAATATATTAATATAGATTTAATATACGTATAATAAATCTATATTAATGTAGCTTTAATATATATAATAACTCTATATTAACATAGATTCAAAACAAATATATTAAATCTATATTATCATAGATTTATATATTTATATAACACAATACAGATTTATTTATTTTTATCCATACAATAGTGCGACTAATTGCAAATATAAAATTAGTATCGCACTTTTAACCATATCTATGACAGCAACAATTTAAATAAATTAGCTGCACTGCAAGAACATTAATTATTGGTCGCAGAATATTGCAGATAAAAATAACCATTGCAAGATATCGTGAACAACTCGTGCAGGATATTTGTTAGTTTTGCAAACTGTTTATACCCCAGATCGCTCACTGGGCCGCCTAGGTAAGGTGGACTTTATACAAGTGAACCATGTTAGCTCAACTGAAAAGCTTCTAGACGGCTATAACAACAAGCCGCAGAGCATGCATACCGGAAATTCCTTTGAAAAGATAGTTCTCCCACAGACATCGAACCGCACGCGATGCATGCAATTTCGAATGCATTCAAAGCCGCGTTTTTGATATCGCGGGCGCGTCTGTCTTTGTAGAAAATAGGGTGCACGCTTCTCGCGAACGACGAGAGACGGATCATAAAAAAACGCGCGCTGCTTTTCTATGAAAACGGTGCTTAATGTGTCCGTTCAATTTTCTGGTTAAAATCTATTCAAATGTGGTTTCGTGTTAGCTACTGTTAGGGTTGTCATGTATAAAAGTGAAGATTTTTCTGCTTCTTGCTATATTTTGGAATTGAGTTTTCTTAAACTGTTTTGTGGAATTCGGTATTGTTAACTATTTTTTGATATTGAGTATTGTTAACTATTTTTTGTGATTGAGATCTTGACATAATCCTAACTATTATTAACTATTTTTTGAAATTGAAACCTTGACATAACCTTCATTATTATTAACTATTTTTTGAGATCGAGATCTGGACATAACCTTAAATATTGCTAACTATTTTTCGAAAATGAGATCTTGACATAACCCTAACCATTATTAACTATTTTTTGAAATTGAAACCTTGACATAACCTTCATTATTATTAACTATTTTTTGAGATCGAGATCTTGACATAACCTTAACTATTAGTAACTATTTTTCGAAATTGAAATCTTGACATAATCCTAACTATTATTAACTATTTTTTAAAATTAAGATCTTGACATAACCTGAACTATTATTAACCCTTTGCACTCGAGTGTACATATAATAAAATATTTTTAAGATGATTATTAACATAAAACTGAAATAAAATTAAATTATAAACTCAAAGAACATATGTTTAAATTCTAAATTATTTTTATGATAATTATTAACTCAAAAATTGAATTATAAATTCAAAGGATGTATCTTGAATTTCTAAATTATTTCTGAAGCTACAAATATTGTTAGACGTAATGACTTAAGAAAAGTTACATTGATGACAGGTTCGGTATTATTTCTACTTACAATTAGTCATCGCGAAGAATTTAAAACGCTCGCGATCCGATAAAGCAGACAGAGACTATTCAGACAGTTGATTCGGCAGAAATAGTTCCATCTATTTTTGCATACCTTTCAGTCCAGATGCCGCGACGTTAAAACACAATTTCTGTCACGAAGCAACGAGGGAAAGCCTCGAATACCACGAAAGCCTGTCGGGAACGTGTTGATCTCTTCCATTCGATCATTCGTTTATTTTCTTTAAAACGGTTTCTTAAATAGTCTAATTTTCTTCGAAATAATCGAAAATTTATCCAAGTAACTAGTAATTCATTATTGTAAATGAAATTGATTATTATTGTTCAAAAATAATGCAATAGAATAATGCAGAAATTATTATTAACGCTAAACACCTCCATCTTTGCTACAGTAAAATAATTAGTAAATTTAATAAAACAATATTAATATTAAGGGGGTTGGTAAGGCGTTAAATATCTTAAAATATAATATAATAGAAAATATTATTTCAAAACTGACGATTAGGTGTAAAAATCAATTTTTAAATATTATTAGAAAAGCCTGAAGATTATTAAAAGAAATAATAATCAGAGAAAAAGGTACTCAGAGAATATTTTGATAATTGAATACGTATATTGGTATTATAAATAAAAAATAATTCGTTCATAAAACGTGAAACAAAAACAGACGATTAGGTGAAAAAATCAATTTTAAAATATTATTAGAAAAGCCTGAAAATTATTAAAAGAAATAATAATCAGAGAAAAAGGTACCCAGAGAATATTTTGATAATTAAATATGTATATTGATATTGTCAATAAGAAAAAATTATTTATATTCATTCATAAAACGTGAAACAAAAGAAACCCCTTTCTCTGAGGAGTATATTATACGTCGTCGGCTATGGTATTGGAAAAAAAAGTAAACGGTGAGCAGGGCCGCAGGCGTCGAAAGGAGCCAAGAGGCAGACTTTTAACCATAAAATTCAAAATACTTTCCCCCCGCCAGCCGCGCGCCACCTTTTATGTTAATGGCTGGCAAATTATCGGAAAAGAAGCTATCTGCCGTAGCAGGTTGTCATATGGCGACAGAGGTTCGCAGGACCCCGCATTCTCTCGGTCAACACTTTCACCCTCGAACAGCTTTCGCTTTTCGGGGGGCACACGCTATTTCGAAATCCGATAAACCTGGCCCCGTTTGCGTCTGTGGTTATCGCTAAACGATAGCCGTCGTTCCGATCGAATTAGCGTCTCCGATGCCGCGACCGCGTGAAAATCGAACCATCGGCGATAGAACGTCGAGAGCTGCGTCCCTGATCGATTATCCACCCTCTATCGACGCCACCCCTTGCTATCTGACCGATAAGCTCCCTTTAGCGCATTTTAAATAGCCCATTATAAGGGTGAATTACGATTTTTAGCATGATTTATGCTGCTTTAATTCGGTCGCGTAAGTAATCACTTAGATCGCCTGTTAACTAAATATTTATTTTTTAGTTGATATAAATATATACTAGGAAAGTCGCTTGATATGGGATAAGAAATAATTCGGAAGAGTATTAAAAATATAATAGTAATAGTAACGAAATAATGAACACTCCTTATGGGGGATGATTCCTTGGTAAAGCCACGCATTGCCTCTCAAGCCCTTCTTTCCTCCGTGCCCTTACTGTACCATGAAATATTACGTAAACTCTACTTTAATTACGTTACACAAATTATTATTACACATTCTATATTAATAATACTTTGACGATTATTATTGTACGATACTTTGACGATCATCGATGTACGATAATTCGACGATTATCAATTATTGCCGGCCGATTGCCGATTATTCGATTGCCGAAGTACGATAATTCGAAAGAGTATTGAAACTAAAATAACAACAGTAACAAAACAATGAAAATCGTATTAAAAATAGTAATCGCAATACTCTTATCATTAAGAGGAAAATG
>NW_027584932.1:0-1867 GCF_028453695.1 Augochlora pura
CATCGTCGCGCTATAGAACGTTAACATCGTCGCGCTATAGAACGTTAACGTTGTCATGCTATACAACGCTAACATCGTCGCGTTATAGAACATTAACATCGTCGCGCTATAGAAAGTTAACGTTGTCATACTATACAACGTGGAAACGGTCGTAATACGACAATTTCGTTTCCCTCTCTTTCTTCACAAACGATCCTATTTTTTTATTATTCACCTCACGATCTATGGATATACGCGCGAAGAGCAAACCTTAGGCCGTTGTCTGTGTAACAATGTAGTGCCGAAGAAAAAAAAGAAAAATGATAATCACTGGTGATGGCGGGGCGACGAGGGTCGAGAAGAAACATAGGGTTGACGCGGATACGGATTTAGTAATAAACGACGAGGAGACAGTTGATAATTAGCCTATACATATATTTGTGAATAGATATTTAATAATTTATTGTTAACTAGAGTATTTTATTTGAGAGATTTCATTAAACGGGATTTTGGGTACCAATAAATATCATTTCATACGACGGAAGGGGTGAGTGAGAACGAAAACATGAAGAAACGAGCGAGAGAGAGAAAGAGAGAAAAAGAGAGAGAGAGAGAGAGAGCGCCAGAGAGTAAAGAAAGAGTGCGTGTGCGTGTGCATGTACAAGAGAGAAAACCGGAGCGAAGAGAAAGAGAGCGACAATTTCTAAGTGCGCTTTTGTCGAAGAACCGTGAGAGAGAGAGAGAGAGAGAGAGAGAACTGTTTTTAGCTTTACTTACCTAATTTTTGTAAGCAGAGCGATACAGGCACGCCAGAATGGAAAAACGATACAGACAAAAAGAAAAAGATGAAAAAAAGTATATATATTATATATTTATCGTTGGTCAAGAATGAGACGGAGCTCTACGTGAATGATAAATGAATAACGATGAACGCGGAACTATATACTTGTACATACAATACACGATTTAGTGATAACGGGGTTTTACTTTTAACAGCTTTATGTGATTATTACTTTGTCATGATCAGTGAAATAAATAAATGATGATAATACTTTAACATTTCATGAGATATTCACTTCGATAAAAAAAATGGAATCGTACGATTTTCTTCGAGATGTGCTACCCTTTCTTATCCCTCGTTCAATTTCTTTCATTTGTTTAAAAAAATATATATAAATAAATAGAAAATTGTGTGTTACCTGTTTTATTATTCGTTTCGTTGCTTGATTGTTATTTTTTTGAATAACAGAAAGGGTAAGTTAGATACTCTATTATGTTAGGTTAGGTACTCTATTATGATCTACTTTTTTCATATACATATGCACTGGTGGTGTACAGATTTGCATAATTATTTATGAAAGAGGCTCATTTTTCGTCAATATTGAAATATTTATTATTGTTGATTTAAATTAAGGATGCATAAAAATAAATCACCCCTATTCAGAACACTATACTTGCAACATGTATAACACATGTTACATTTAATTTCTATGTAAAAATTAAATAATTAAAGATTTTTCTATATCAAACTTAGTACATTTATTGTATAAACAATACATTTTAATGAATCTAGCTCTCACAAATTTGGACGATCGCAGGTAAGAGTTAATTTATTTTAAAATCATGTAAAATTTACTGTCAAGAGTTTCGATTATTATTAACCAATAAGAACTGCTCTTGAACAATATGTTACTAATAAGAATAAGTTGCTAATTCCTACCATGAAGAACAAAGGATACCCATGAATCTCGAAGATACGTTCCATATTACGTACTTCAATTTCGTCGTCCCTATTTATGAAACAGGCATCGTTCCATATTACGTACCTCAATTCTTTCGTTGTCCCGATTTATGGAACAAAGTGTTCCATATTACGTACTTCAAGTCT
>NW_027584933.1:0-1867 GCF_028453695.1 Augochlora pura
TTAAACGAAGATCAGTTGATTAAATTTCACGCTCAACTCATTGTACTGAAATGAAAAGCGCAATCAACTAACTTTCTTAATTAATATATGTATCGAGTGTACAATAGTCGATGAAAGCATAAAGTATACGCAAAAGTGAAGTACCGCTTCGCCTTTCTTTCAATATTGGAATATGCTGATCGAAAGTATAACACTGAAGTATTCGAAAAAGAAAATCGTAGAAAGTGTATAGGCCGCGTTGATTATGCAAATGTAATACATATTTGCCGTGCAGATTTTTATGCGGAATGCAAATTGTCTATTGCGAGAAATGGAAACTAAATGGCAAATTTATTTTTTCATAATTTCGATCAGTTGAAAACAATAGATGGCTACGATATGTACATATGACACATATGTGCCAATATAATTGAACTAATAAAAATTATTTATATCAAATAATTTAAATTAATTGAAATTACTTAATTGAAATTATTTCATTGAAATTACTTAATTGAAATTATTTCATTGAAATTATTTGATTGAAATTATTTCATTGAAATTATTTCATTGAAATTACTTAATTGAAATTATCTAATTATAACTATGTGATTGAAATTATTCGAATTAAATTATGTAAATTAATTTAATTATTAAGTTAAATCATAACGAAACTTACGATTATCCCAAGCGTAAAGAAAATGCGAATCAGTTGATAAACTGTTCTTTACAGAATCCCTTGTCGATACCATAAAGAACTTCACCGATTGAAATAAAATGAATGAAGAATAAGAAGGAAGAAATTAAGTAGATCTCCGTCTTTTATAAAAATGCGTCGCTGAACATGGTTAATATCGTAGCATAAATCGTTCCCTTACATTGCCCCACGTGAAAGAAATCCCTTTGGGTCTGCGGAGTTTGAAGATTTCTGTGATGTGTTTATTTAGAATGGACGTGTTGCCGCCCCAGGCTTGCAACAATTTTTCACCGCCCCCGAGTACCCGCATGTCTTTGTTTATCACTACGGCGAACGGGAAAAGCCGTAACAAAAATGTACAGGACACAGGCGCTAATTCTTTCCCCAGCGGTGTTCTCATTCTGCTGTCCTTCGCGATCTAAAAACTCGTGAGTTGTTAGAAACAAACTGTAATTGCAACGCGTTTACATTTGTTTAACCCTCGGCATGCCTGGCTCGCGCTTAACCTCTACAGTATGTAAATTATGTCACTAAATGCATTGAATTTATTATGCATATAAATTACAGTTACTATTGAATTTATTATGTATATAAATTATTATTATTATTGAATCATTATTAGTCTTAGTGAATTTATTATTATTATTATTGAATTTATTATGCATATAAATTGCGAAAATGTCGATCAAAAAATAATTTTTCTGTATTTTCCATTTGTACTTGAGACGTATAACAATGCATAACCTTAATAGTAAATAATTTAATAATTAATTTATAATTTTAACATTAGTGTGAGTCGGCTTTCCGAGGGTTATCAACATTAATAAGTCAAGACTTTCTAATGTTGTACTTAATGTATTCATTCTTGCGCCACAAATGCATAAAATCGATAGTTCAATCATAATTAGTTAAATGAAATTCTTTTAATTAGCTTTCTCAGTTTATTAATATAACATGGTTACTTACGTAATCACGATTGTCAAAATCGATTCGAAATTTAACCATTACACTCCTGGAGCCCGGTATATTATTTGAACTTTCTAATACCCTAATGTTCAATTTCGTTTTGTAAAGCTCTTCCGCTATTTGAAATAGTTGACCTGTTTTTAAAGTAATTTTAAAAAATCTATTTTCCTGTCGGATATATTAAATATACTAAGCGAAAAAGAAAACACTAAATATTGAGTGAAA
>NW_027584934.1:0-1867 GCF_028453695.1 Augochlora pura
ACATTGTTTTCTTTCTCTTTGGACTTCCATCTTCAATTTAGTAAGAAATTTAGTAAAAAATTCCTGTGCAACATGGGTCTATTTTTGATCAGAAATCCTGTGTCTCGAAGAGTCAACAGAAACTGATTCGCAGCCTCGTTCATCGAATCGTGCACGAAATGTTCATTACGAGTCTGACTCGTTGGTACAGCGCAAGGGGGTTAACACGTTCACTGTCGACAATCGACCACTAAAATATTCAGTTTATTACAATATAAAGTTAAAACAATTTTTAATTAATTAAAGCAAAGCTAGAAAGTTAATATCGATCATAGGGGGTGGTATTAGAACTCTTTCGCATTCGAAACATTCAATTCAATTTATTCAAATATATTACAATAAAAATGAATGTTCAAGATTGGTGAAAAATTAGTGTCACCTTTTAACAAAATTAGTGTTAACCTTTTAGGTACTACGCGCCACTATAGTGGCTTTCGCGAATGGCTCGTGCTTTACTCAATTGTTTCATTATTTATTAAAGCAAACAATTAAAGTGGAAGTGTGTATACACAATACATTAAGAAAAGAATATATATTATTAATACTATATATAGATATACGGAAAAAAATATATATTAAGAGAAAATGTTAATTTAATTACGAAAAACTTTATTTGCGCAAAATCCTGCCGTACCTAAAAGGTTAATATTGATCATAAGGGATGGTATTAGAACTCTTTCGCATTCGAAACATTCAATTCAATTTATTCAAATATATTACAATAAAAATGAATTTTCAAGATTGGTGAGAAATTAGTGTCACCCACGTTTGGGTGACGCGGCGCTCAACGTGTTAAAGGGGTTCGCAGCGACGCGACAGGGAATTATCCCGTCGGTGGCCGGTAGATTATTTTCCGGCCGGTGCGGAAATCGGCCGACGAGCCGACGGTCGAGGGGCTCCGAAGTAGGGCGGAGATAGCAGAAGAAGAAGAAGAGGAGACCGGAGCAGCAGACATCGGTGTGTCGGTTGTAAATTCGGTGGGAGGGACCGACAGGCAAGAAACTCCGCGGGGCCGGCCGGAGAACCGTGGCCGATAGCTGATACCGAAACTGGATGAACGAAAACGAAATCTGCTCGTAATGGTGAACTGGTTATCGGCGCGATGCGGCGCGCGGGAGACGGCGAACGCGAGTTTAGTCGTTCCGCGGCCCCGTATATATATACCCGCCGTGGAATATTCACCGCGGAGGACGACGAATGGCTCTCTCTCTCTCTCTCTCTCTCTCTCTCTCTCTCTCTCTCTCTCTCTCTGCCGGCTGTGAAACCCGTATTACGCCTGCGAAACTTTTTTACGGTATCACGGTATCGGGGATGTGGAGCTACATATATTAGAGCCCGGATCGAATATTCCCACGGACGCATAGAAAATCACTGGGGGTTCTCACTGCCGGAGACCCTAATGCGATTACATCGAATATTACAACCGGCGTGAACGGCTCACGGGCCGGCGGCCGCACAATAAAAATAAATTCGACGCGGAATCGCTTTCACTGGGACGCGTCCGGATAACGATCCGCCGATTCGGTGCGTGAAACGCCGCGACGCTCCATCAACGCGTTCGAGAGGGTCGGACGTTTTTATCAGCGAGCCGAGCGGAATTTCGCTCGCGCTCCATGGGACACCGTAGCGTTTAGCGCGCGCGACTCCTTCAATTATTTTTTGACGCGAGCCGCGAGGATTTCAACGCGTCGAACTTGCTCCCGGTTTCTGGCCCCGGAAAACGGAAAGAAAAAATCGTGGAGCAATTTTTGAGTGGTCGTTGCAAAGAGGAAGCTTCGCTCTATAAACTAGTGCTGGTTGCAACTGTGAGAAAAATATTTCAATGTTT
>NW_027584935.1:0-1867 GCF_028453695.1 Augochlora pura
ATTTAAGTATATAAGTGAGATGCAACATAATATGCAAGGATATGAGGGAGATAGAAGAGGATATAAGGGAATTTAAGTGTATTGAAGTGAGACAAAACATGATATCCAATTATATGAGGGAGATACAAGAGGATACAAGGGAATTTAAGTGGATATAAGTGAGATACAACATAATATCCAAGGATATAAGAGAGACACAAGAGGATGCAAGGGAATTTATGTGTATATAAGTGAGATACAACATAATATCTCAGGATATAAAGGAGATAGAGGAGCATACAAGGGTATTTAAGTGGATATAAGGAAGATAAGTCATGGTATCCAAGCATATAAGAGACATAGAAGAGGATACAATTGAACTTATGTGGATATAAGTGGGGCACAACTTAATATGCGAGCATAAAGGAGAGATAGAAGTGGATAGAAGGGAATTTAAGGGTATATAAGCGCGATACATCATAATATGCAAGGATATAAGAGAGGTAGAAGATGATACAAGGGAATTTATGTGTATATAATTGGGATAACACATGAGATCCAACTATATGAGAGAGATAGAAGAGGATATAAGAGAGATGGAAGAGGAAACAAGGGAATTTGTGTGAACATAAGTAAGATACAACATAATATCCAAGGATGTAGGAAAGAAAGAAGAGGATACAAGAGAATTTATGTTTATGGACGTGAGTAACAACATAATATGCAAGGATGTAAGAGAGATACACGAGGATGCGAGGGAATTTAAGTGGATATAAGTGGGATAAAACATGATATCCAATTATATGATGGAGATAGATGATTATACAATTGAATTTCAGTGTACATAAGTGATATAAAACATAATATCCAATTGTATGAGAAAGACAGAAGAGGATACAAGGGAATTTAAGTGTATATAAGTAAGATACAACATAATATCCAAGGATATAAGAGAGATGCAAAAGGATACGAGGGTATTTAAGTGCCTATAGGTGAGATACAACATAACATCCAATTATACGAGAGAGATGCAAGAGGATACACGGGAATTTAAGTGGATATAAGTGGGATAAATCATGATATCCGATTATATAAGAGAGATGCAAGAGGATACGAGGGAATTTAAGTGGATATAAGTGGGATAAAACATGATATACAATTATATGAGGGAGATAGAAGAGTATACAAGGGAATTCAAGTGTATATAAGTGAGATACAACATAATATGCAAGGACATAAGAGAGATACGAGACGATACGAGGGAATTTAAGTGGATATAAGTGGGATAAAACATATTATCCAATTATATGAGAGAGCTAGAAGAATTATATACGTGAGATACAACATAATATCCAAGGATATAATAGAGCTACAAGAGGATACGAGGGAAAATATGTGGATATAAGTGGGATAAAACATGATATACAATTATATGAGAGAGATAGAAGAGTATACAAGGGAATTTAAGTGTATATAAGTGAGACAAAAAATAATATGCAAGGATAGAAGAGAGATACAAGCGAATTTAATTGTACATAAGGGAGATGCAACATAATAGCCACGGATATACGAGAGACACAAGAGGATACAGGGGAATTTAAGTGGATATAAGGGAGATACAACATAATATGCAAGGATATAAGAGAGATACAAGAGGATACAGGGGAATTTAAGAAGATATAAGGAAGATTCAACATAATATCGTAGGATATAAGAGAGATGGAAGAGGAAACAAGGGAATTTATGTGTATATAAGTAAGATACAACATAATATCCAAGGATATGAGAGAGGCACAAGAGGATGCAAGGGAATTTAAGTGTATATGTGTGAGGTACAACATAATATGCAAGGATATCACGGAGCTACAAGATGATACAAGGGAATTTA
>NW_027584936.1:0-1866 GCF_028453695.1 Augochlora pura
AGATGGTTTGGGTGAGATTCAAGAGTGTAGAGGAGAAGGTAGAGGTGATGAAGAGAAAGGCGAAGCTGAGGGATAGAAGGGAATGGATAATGGACGATTTGACAGTTAAAGAGAGAAGGATAGAATGGTTGATAAAGAGGGAAGCAGAAAGAAATAGGAGGGAAGGAAAGAAAGTTAGAATAGGATACATGAAAATATGGATAGAGGAGAAATTATGGGTATGGGATGAGAGCAAAGACGAGCTAAGGGAATGGAAAGGAAGAGAGGCGAGAGAGGGCGAGAGATGGATGAAAGGGGATATAGGGGGAGGGAAAGAGAAAGGGGATTTTTGGAAGGAAAAAGGAGGGAGGGAGAGGGAGAGAGAGGAGAAAACGGAGGAAATAAAAAGTGCAGGAAAAAGAGAAGGAATGGAAAAGAAGGAGAGGAAGGGGAGGGAGAAGTATGGATGGAAAGGTTAGAAGAAATAAGGGAGGGAAGACAGTAGATGGGGGTGAATGGAACGGTAGAGGGGGGGAGAGGGGTGTGTGAAGGATGTTGGTATCTCTCTTTCTTTCTCTCGAAAAAGTAAGCGGAGCGGAGGTCCGTAATGTGCCCCGCAAGGGAATTAAAGCACTACTACTACTACTACTAGAACGTATTTTACGAAAAAAAAACTTTTCCTCCAACGGGATTTGAACTCGAGACCTGCAGCACCGGAATCATACGCTCTTTTTTTTTTTTTTTTTAAATAAACATTTTTATTTGCGGCTAACGATTACATTAATGAGGTTATACAAAAATGAGTAAAAATATAAACGTTTTATGTGGTATAGATAGAGTCTTACAGCTAGCACGTTTTATACGGACTTAATTATAATTGCAGTATTCTTACACTCTAAATGAGTTAGTATTGCTTTTTCTTTGGTTTATGTATGAATACAGTTGGGGGTGTCCGCTAGGTGGCCGACTGGATGGACGTGTCTCCGCGCCGCTCCGGATCTCGATCATCGATTTGAAGGGAAAACCTGCAACGAAAATTGTGAAAAGTGAATCAGTGAAACAAGGAACCTAAAGTGAACGTGCGTGAAAATTGCCGAAACTGGAAAGAGCTTCTAAAAGGAGCAAATAGTGTTTAAATGACAACGCACCACGACCACGTGGCGAGGCCATTATGCGTGCTGGAAAAATCGAGCAGTGGGCTCACCTCATGGCACGGTCCCATCTGGGAGGTGGATCAGTGTAAAGTGCAGCTCGTGACACGCACTCTGACATATTAACAGTGTTGGTGGTCCTATAACTAAAAAGCTATAACGCCATAAAGTTCAGTGAAGATCGAGTGCATTGACCGCCATGTCGGTTTCGATCGACCACCACGTGGCGGCCGTGGACTTCGTGCGACAGTTATAATACACAGAAGACTTTTTGACATATTTGCACATTCACATAGTTGTTTATAGACATAATAGTGTACTTTGAGCTATAGTGTTAGTGAAAATAACCAGAATTAAAATTTTTAATTATCAGATAACAGATCGAAACGGCCGGCCATGATGGTTGCGATCGATCGTTCGATCGTCGACCACGTGGCGGCCGTGGACTTTTTGGACATTTACAATACACAGAAGACTTTTTTACATATTTGCACATGCACATAGTTGTTTCTAGACATAATAGTTTCCTGTGAACCACAGTGATAGTGAAAATAGCCAGGATTAAAAAATGTTTAAATTATTTTATAATACATCGAAACGTCCGGCCATGACGGTTGCGATCGATCGATCGATCGTCGACCGCGTGGCGGCCGTGGACTTTTTGGACATTTACAATACACAGAAGACATTTTTACATACTTGCACATGCACATAGTTGTTTCTAGACATAATAATT
>NW_027584937.1:0-1866 GCF_028453695.1 Augochlora pura
GCGCGCGTTCGATCATCGAGGCGTCAACATCCGGCGGGCGGGCGGCGCGGCCGTTAAACGGCGGCTTTCGAAACAGGAAATTCGTTACGCGGAAACGAGGCCCGCAATCTGAAGGGCTTTCACAGACGAGGGGGGGGAGGATTTAACCGAGAAAACGCGGGAAGAACTGGGACAGCGGTCGGTCTCGATCCCGAACCATGGAGGACGCGTCGCGGAATAGATCCCTCGGCGCGGCGGCCTAGTTCCGTGGACAGGGAACGATCCCGAAACAGCGTTTCGGAACGTTTGCACGACCGGAGCGCTCGTTCCCCGACGCATTCACCGCCGTGCAAAAGTGGCTTGGTGTCAATGGGCGCATTCACTCGCACCTGAAACACTTCCCCTGCACCCTCCATGAATAACTTGTAGGTAATTTCCTTCCCCATGGGGAACGGGGACTCGTTGTTGCCGTTGGATCTTCCGATCGATCACCGGCTTTCAACGAATCTGTCTAGATCCCTTTAGCTGCATAGCTGCCGGCGATTTTTATGGATCTTGACGATCGTTTTATTGTGTCTAGAGCTATATAGAAATTCTCAGTTTCGAAGAATAATCGTACGAAGGGGTAAAGCAATACTTGGGGGTGTAGTGGTCCAGTGTTAAGTGTAACAAGAGGACATAAATAAAGCAGAATAATAAAAAAAGGTTTTTAAGACGGCTGGACAATAGCTGTTATAGTATTCGGGACGTCTTTAAGACGTTTTATTTTATACGTTAAAACAACGTCTGTTGTTTCGATTTCTTTTCGAACTAGATGTCGTTGTAACGTCAGGAATGAGTCGCCATAAAAACGTTCAATTTGGGTAGCAGAAATGGTTGTCTTCAAGGCATACTGTGCTATCTGCCAGCAAAATTATTAGTCTATTGGTTATATTATTAGGTTATATAATAATATTGGTTATATTATTAGGTTATATAATAATATTGATTACATTATTGTATTATTAATTTTAAAAATATTAACACTCGTTCAAATTCTGAAATCTGACAGAGATCGTAAAAATAAAAAAGAACCTTAACAGATATCCATTTCTTTTTCCAACGATATCGATGAGTAATTCTTCAATTTAATTCTTTAAATGCTTTCACTGCCTCGAATTTGATCTGCTTACGTAGCTCAAAAATGCATAAAATCCGCGTGGTCTACAGTTGAAATAGGAAAACAGAATCTATAGAGAGTGCACAATAACTTCCTCTTGGAAGTTAAATATGCGTTAATAATAAAAAGAAAAAAAAAAGAATCTATAGAGATCACCGGAAATTTTCCGGCGCCTCGGAAAGGTGCAACGAAGAATGACGAGTAGCACATTGCGATTCGGCGGATCTGAAAACAAAATCGAACGGATCGTCTGCACGGAGCGCGACGACAACGCTGAAAGCTGAAAGGAGGCGCCGATTAACAAGGCGATTACGATCGAACGCCCCGCGATCGCGAACATCGCGAGCAGATTTCGCTGCACGCCGAATAAAAGGCGTCGAGTGACGCGCATAATGCAACCGGTCGAACAATAGGCGAGACGGACGCGCATCGGCGTCGAATCGACGATGCCGTCATCGCTCGTCGCGTCCTACCCCTCTCCACCCCCTCGCCCATACACTCCTCATCTCTTCTTATCTTCTCCGCCTTCCGCGCTTCTCTCTTCCGCGGCTCTCCGTTTCACGCGTCCCTCTCCCTTTCGTTCCCCTGTCTCGTCTTCTGCGTGCATTTTATTTTGAAAGCGGGATACGTGGTCGGAACAGGAAACGCGATGGGAAAGTGAACGATTGGTATTCCACGGCTGTGTCGCGGGGGAACCGCCATGGGACGGCTAGAGCGCGCCGGGGATC
>NW_027584938.1:0-1866 GCF_028453695.1 Augochlora pura
CAGGGATTTCCTCCAGGTCTGAATGAAGCGTAAAAATAGCTGCTCGCGGAACGGTCGCGAGCCTGCCTTGGGCCTTCAGGCCTCTGTCCGCGGAGCCCCTTTGGAAATCCCCGAGTTTTATGATGCCAGCGTTCGCTATTGAGACCGAGAACAAGAGATTGTAAACCGATTACCATGCGTCGCGCGAAATATTAAAATTACTTGATGGTTCCGTTCCTCAAAAATAGCATTTTACCATTACTAGCATCATAAACTATAAATTGTCTTCATTGTTTGAAGATCGTCCTTGGGGCCCTATGCCCAGGACTCAACAGGAACAGAAATGAATGAACATTCGACTTATTCCGGTGAGAAACATAAAGAAACATAGTTTGTAGCTATACATCACGTGTAATACTTACAAACATAAATAAAACATTTGCCCACGTATTTAGTTGAAGTATAGTGTTGCACGATGCGTTACAGCGTCGACCGTAGTTGATGACGATTAAATAACGCGCCTACCTCGCGATAAATTAATATGTTAAGAATGTATTGGAAAGAACTGTGATGGAACAAGGTGCCGTATTTAACAAGGTTTAATAATAAAGAGACGAACAACTTATCACGAACTATAACACTATGTACAAAATGTCGGTTGTCGGACTAGATGAGAAGTTACCGAGTGCAAGGTGGAAACTGAAGTAGGTACGCTTCTCATCTTCCGATTACACCTTCCTACGCGAATGGTATGGGTGGAGTCAGTATTTCATTGGCTGCTTAAATAATGTTAAGACCAATGAATACTAGAACGATGGCCAAAGAAGAAGGGACAGCAAAAATCTGGGAATTCCCAGATTTTCATTCTCCTTAGCGTCGCTGTCGCTGGCTGTACCCCTGCTCATGGCTACACTGGTGGCGGTTGTCGAGGGCCCGAAAGTTTCTATGCTGTGTTATAAAAAATCTACCTGGAGGCCGTCATAAACTTAACTACATAGGCCGTTCGCGACGCGACATATAGACTTTGTACAAAGCAGAACAATTGGCAGAATGTCTCGAAGAAAAGAAATTTCGTATCAAGTTCGACATCTGATTGCTTCGGACCGTTTAAAACGATTAAGTTATCGTACGATAGAAGAAAAATACGGTGTATCAAAGAGTGCAGTAGAAAAAATTTATAAAAAATATTTACCTACAATACAGTGGAAAATTTAAGAGGCCGCGGTCATAAACGCTGTACCAGTGTAAGAGAAGATCGTCAAATTATTCGACGATGTCGTCAAAAGCATTGCTTCGCGTAATATTCAAGAAACCTTAGAATTAAATGTGACATCAAAAACTGTAAGCGGAGATTACACGAGCCTGGATTAAAATGTTGCAAAGCGAGACGCGAGCCACATATTACCCAAGCTAATGCGAGGAAACGTTTAGCTGTCGCAAAAAAGTCTGTTAACATGCCACTATCATTTTGGGAAAAGGTAATGTGGTCTGATAAAAGTAAATTTGAGTTGCGGCAGTTAAAGAAGGCGAAGAAAGTGTGGAAGAAGAAGAATGAAGCGTATAAGAAGCCGTTTATAACGCCAACGGTTTTTGGCGGAGGGTCGTATATGGTACGGGCATGCTTCTCTTGGTATGGTGTTGGCACTTCAGTCCCAGTAGATGGAATAATGAATGCCGATAAGAACACCGATATAGTAAGTGAAAACTTAGGAGAACTGTCGTAAAAATGGGACTCGACGAAGATTTTATTTTCGTTCAGGATAATGATCCGAAATATACAGCTGTTACGAGCCGAGGACTAAGGCAGTCGCGCGTGACCGAGGATTCGTTAGTTTGTTGAATTTGGGGTATAAGGATTAAACAATTGCGGACGAGCCGACGTCTGTT
>NW_027584939.1:0-1866 GCF_028453695.1 Augochlora pura
AATTTACAGGTTTCCTAAACAAAAGTGGTCTTGAACAACTTGCATCTTGGACGACTGGATGTTCCTCGACCCGACTCCAGGCACCGTATCAACACCACCCACCCCGAACCCGATTTCCCCAGGCCGGGTTCGGCCGGAAGTCCCAACGCCCAGGGAACCCCCGCGGGCCAGAGTACCGACCCGGAGGCTGGTTCTGGATCCGAGAGCCAAATCCTACTCCTGGCGCTGATCACTGCTCAAGAAGGGAGATGTTGGGGCATATCCCACGTGGCCATGCGACCCCATGGCAACAGGGACATCGCGAGAGACAATCGCCGAGCAAGGCGAGACAGTTACACACAAGACGCCGAGCGAATACCACGTGCCTATCTTGTGAGAATACCCTTTGTTACTGTTAATAAACTGTTGAGTTATTGAAACCTTCCGAACAACCATAACCTTCTCCAACATTGAGTATATCCACTCTTTGAAGGATGGACGCGGGATCTCAATCTCATTTCCACAATCGCAGACAACGATGTTTACAGTGCCATTTGTTTGGCTTGCAACTGACACCTTGTCAACCAGAGTCAATGATGACCGAGTATTACGTCTCCTTGGCATGTTAACTTCTGGCCAATAAATGGGGTAATATATGAACGAAATTATGATTTTTAAAAGTATATTGTCATTCAAAATATATGTGATAATAGGAGTACATTATACATTGGTTAGTAAAAGGAGCATTTGGTATGATCATTCACTCGTGATCTGATGCATCCTCAAGGCTCACATGATCTCCATCCTCAATACCTCCATCATCTCCACCTCGCACCACCATATCATCTTCTACAAGATGCATTGCATCAATAGGGGGCCTGGGGATACGATTTACATCAATGGGTCTCAATATACCACTATCCCCAGGCAAATAAGCAGGTGGGGGTTGGCACCATTCCTCTGGGACATCGACACCCCATCGTAACATAGCAGCTCGAACATCTACTCGGATTGCTTTAACGGGGGAGGGAATGTTAATTGCAATGGAGGGAACTCGTATTAATGGACTCTGTGTAAGAGCCGAATACAGAGCTTGCATTATTAAATGAAAGTCTTTGGTAAGTTGGGAAGCTCCTTGCTCAATGAGAGTTATAGCCGCAGACTTCGTGTACATGATTGTGCCTTCTGGCAGATTCCTGGTACCACGCGGCCAGTTTGCTCTAGTAGCAGCTAGCAACCTATCGTGCTCCTCTCTATCATGAGGCCTAGCTTCTCCAACTGCACCTTGACCTTCTCCAGGACCATTAATTACTGCAGGTATGGCAAATATCATATCATGAGACTCCATGATTCGTCGGCCTCTATTTGCCTCCATTTTAGCGAACTTGTCAGAAATCTCAAGTGCAGCATCATACTTTTCGACCGATACATTATAAATGTATGTAGCAAGAGCTTTCAGTTTATTGTCAGCTAGAGTACACATAGCATTAGCCTGTCCCCGGTATCCAGCAAAAGCAGCATCTTTCAGGAACTCCCTTTTTATGTAGGAGCACATAAATGCTACATCAGCATATTGTCGAAGCTGGACCGTGGGCCTGACTAGGGAGGAGAAGGGGTTGCGAAGCAAGTCTCGTACTTGCGTAATGATGCTAGTGAAGTTATCTCTCGGGATACCTCGGTCTAGCATCAGATCCACATCGAAGTGCCCGACCTTGGCGACGACATCAGCTATAGTACTCACACATGTGACGTTACTAGTGGCCGACTGTTCTATAATCCAGGTCAAAGACATACCTGCGTCGACCTGCAACAGTGACCATGATACCACCAATCTTGAATAGATGGTCTCCCATTCTGTAGTGCGTGGTGAGTACATTTGAGCATAAT
>NW_027584940.1:0-1866 GCF_028453695.1 Augochlora pura
CAAGATGCATACCCTTTGCCCAATGCCGATGATATAATTCAACATTTAGGGAACGCTAAGTTCTTTACCGCTCTGGATCTCTCCTCGGGATTCCATCAAATCCCTATGAATTCCCATGACAAAAAATATACAGCTTTTTCAACTCCCGACGGACACTTCCATTACAACAGAATGCCCTTCGGATTAAAGAATGCGCCAGCAACATTTCAGAGAATGATGGATACAGCATTAAGAGGTTTAGTCAATAAATATTGTTTTGTTTATTTAGACGATATCATTGTTTTCGGGTCTACCATAGAAGAGCACAACAGAAATCTAGCTATTGTATTCCATAGATTAAAGGAAACCGGTCTAAAGTTACAAATTGACAAATGCGAATTTCTTAAACCGGAGTTAGAATACCTTGGACACATAGTCACACCCGACGGCGTGAAGCCAAACCCAAAGAAGTTAGACGCCATTCAAAATTTTAGACAACCGAAGACAGTAACAGAGATTAAATCCTTCTTAGGCCTAGCTGGCTATTACCGTAAATTTATTCGCAACTTTGCAAAACACGCCAAACCACTGACAGACTTAATTAAAAAGGACGTTCCGTTCCATTGGACGCATAAACAAGACGACTCTTTTAAATATTTAAAAAATAAACTTTGCGAGGAACCTATATTAAAATATCCCGATTTTAACGAGACATTTACTTTGACGACGGACGCATCTAACGAAGGTTTAGGAGCTGTGCTATCCCAAAACGACCACCCATGCCTATACATTTCCAGAACCCTCAATCCTGCCGAAAAGAATTATACCACCTCTGAGAAGGAATTGTTGGCAATCGTTTGGGCTATCAAAAGGTTGAGACAGTACCTACTCGGACGGAAATTCCTTATCCACACCGATCACCAAGCTCTTAAGTGGCTCCATAATATTAAAGATCCATCTTCGCGACTCCTACGATGGAGACTCAGACTCGAAGAATATGAGTATGAGATCGAGTACAAAAAAGGCAAAGAAAACATCGTGGCCGACGCCCTCTCTAGAATTCACCCACTAAAAATTGTTGACGATAAAACTCTCTCACCCGACGAACGAATAGATCTTTCTCGCTTTCAAGCATTAGTAAGCCCTGAAGATGTCATTAACCAATCATCCGACGAAACAACCAAAGACGATAGTAGTGTCAGTTCAGACCAACAAGTACTTCACGAATACCAGGCTTGGAAAACTTCACCTAATGCAATTCCAATCACTCAACAACCCAACCGACCTACGTGGACGCAAATTTACAAATCAATGTTAGGAAACTACAACGAACACACGTGGTTAAACACACTTAAACATTTATTAGAACTTGATGACAACAGGGACTTCAAAATTGGTATAGGAGATAACTCATTCACCGCGCTTGAAATCGTCAATTTACAATTAATGCTCAGATTCCTTAGTCAGAACTGGCCCGAAAAGAAATTGTTCTTTGCTAGTAAACCTTTCACTGTATACATTTCAGACGAGATTGATAAAATCCTCAAAGAGAACCATAATGTAAATTCAACCCAACACTTAGGCGAAAATAAGACTATAGCCAGAATCCGGGAAAATTATTATTGGCCCTCGCTCGAGGAAGATGTATGCAAATTTATTAAGACTTGTGACACATGCCAGAGATATAAATTGACGCGTATCCGTCCTAAAGAAGAAGCCGTCATAACAGACACTCCCACAGAACCGAACGAAAAAATTGCCATGGACATAATAGGTCCTTTCCCAATAACCAAGAACGGAAATCAATTTATCCTTTCCATCCAAGACACTCTAACAAAATATCTTTTACTAATTCCACTAAAGGACCAGAAAGCTCATTCAATATTG
>NW_027584941.1:0-1865 GCF_028453695.1 Augochlora pura
ATTAGTCGAACAGAAAGAGTTGCGCGCATTGTTATCACTGGAATATCGACGCGTACGTTTACCTATTGTCCGTTATTAAATTATCCATCGTTACGTTACGTCTCGTCTCGTCGAACTCTAACTAGATTATCGATCGGTCTTCATCGTTCGAATTGTATTTCGTTACGGGAACGAGAGAAAGAAAGGGTGAAAGAGAAATCCGGAGAAAGAGAGAAGAAGAGAGAAACATCTCATGTTATAAATCAAGACGTCTTTCCGACGTTTATAAAAAAAAAAACAGAGATGAGAGAGAGAGAGAGAGCGGGAGAGAAAAAGAGAAAGAAATAAACAAGATAAAGATAGAAATAGAGAATAAGGTAGAGAGAGGCATAGAGTGCAATTCTGTGAGTTGTAATTCGTTGGAAGAATGAGATAAAGAAAGAGAAAGAAAAAGAAAGAAAGAGACAGGAAGAAAGAAACAGTGAAGCTAGAGTTAGCGAGAAAGAAAGAAATAAAGAAGATAAAGAAAGAGAGAAAAAGAGAAAGAAACCGAGAAGATAAAGAGACGGAAGAAGAAAGAAAGAAAGAAACAGAGAAGACAAACATAGAGAATAAAATGGCGAAAGGGAGAGAAAGGGAGAGGGATAGCGATGCCGCGAGTTGCGTGGCCGACTCGGCCCGTCCGCCCCCGCCTGCCTCTCTTTATTACTCCCTCGCTGTTTCGTCCCGCAGGTAACCATAACGGGGCTCTTTCTCCGGCTGTTACACGGCCCCCTTCCGCTTTTTATCGGCGGCATCGGCCGCTGGTTGTCGCGCGCGGCCCGTTTCGCCGTCCTGCGCGCACAAACACGCGCAGAGCCGCGCACACAAAGCCGAGAGAGACCCACCGCTGAATGAGACCGAAGCAATGCGCGGAGGAGAAAGCCCAGCAGGGGGTTGCGGGGGCGGGAGACAGAGCCGGCGAACAGACTCGCTGGAAAATAGTCACGTTGCGGTTAATTTCGAGCCACATTTTCTCTGTCCCTTCGTCCTCCCTTACCCCTACCCCCACCCCTTTCATGTTCTCCTTCGTCTCTACGGCTCTTTGAACTCTCTCTCTCTCCCTCTCCCTCTCTCTCTCTCTCTCTCTGCCTTTCCCTCTTGCTCTTACTCTCTCCTTCTATACTCCGCACACGTTCTTCGTTTGTCATTGCATCCTCCCCTGTCAGCCGCCTTCCAGTCGACGCTGCTCCTTCTGTTCTTTTTCTTGCACACTCTTTTTGTGCTCGTTTCCTTTTCCTGTTCTTTTATCTTTAAGTCGCTTTCGTTCTCTGTTTCTCTCTCTCTCTCTCTCTCTATCTATCTATATATCTATTTATCTTCTCTGTTTATTAATAAAGACAACGTCTTGATCTGTAACGTGAGATATTTCTATAACGTTCATAAACCAGACGTCTTTAGGACGATCCTCTTGCATCCATTTTAGATCTTTTAGACGTCTAAAGAACGTCTTAGAGACGTCCATTTTACGCCAATTTTGAGGTCTTTTAGATGAAAAAAAGGATGTTGTCTTAATAACGTCCGAACAACGTCTAGGTTCGTAAAGCGGGACGTTTCTAAGCCGTTCATAAATCAAACGTATTTAGAACGATCTCCCTCTCTATCTTCTCTGTTACCTTCCGTCTCTTTCTTTTTATCATCTCTGTGTCTCTCTGCCTCTCTCTTTCTTTCCCCCTATTTCGTAACGAAATACAATTCGAGCGATAAAGAGCGATCGATAATCTAGTTAGAGTTCGACGAGACGAGACGTAACGTAACGATGGATAATTTAATAACGGACAATAGGTAAACGTACGCGTCGATATTCCAGTGATAACAATGCGCGCAACTCTTTCTGTTCGACTAAT
>NW_027584942.1:0-6832 GCF_028453695.1 Augochlora pura
GACGCGCGACGGTTCCGCAATTTCGCCGGTGGGGGCGGCGCGAGACAAAGCTCGGATGCCCGATGCACTTTTAATACCGACCGGACAGATTTGATGCATCGGCGGATAAGTAGCCGCGAGTTCTCACTTCATTTATCAAGGGCCTGGCCCACCTGTCGTCACCCCGGCAGCCTCCATTCACCGGTTTGGTTCGCGCGCGCGCGCGCGCGCTCGAGAGCAACGTCGGCGCATCTGGCCCCGGCGCGCACAACACGTGCATTAGATACTTACGGATTGCACATCGGAGGCCGCGTAAAATACGAAGCCCCCCCCCCCCCCCCCCACCCCCCAACCCCGATCTGATGGATGATCGCGGACGGAAACGTGTCGGACCAGCTTCTGATAAGATTCCTCATATTTTTCATTGGCTTACGGGGGAAATTGATTGTCGATCGAATGCGATAGTTCCGCCGGCTGTCTCGTCGGCGATCCTCTTCCGAATGGTCTTTGCAAATTGCTCGGGTGCACGATGGATCCTTCGATCCTTTGATCTGGAGCAGCTCGATCATCGGGCATGACTAAGCTTCGCCCGATTGCTGTTGCGTCGGAGGCAACTGAGAATTAGAACAATGGTTCGGGAAATTGAAACAAAGGTTATAGTCATTAAGACTGTGCTTTAATTATTTTTTAATATTGTATTTATGGGGTTAGGAATTTTTAGCCATTTTAACGCCAAATCTGAAACCGTTTGAAATGAGATATCGACGAGATATCAACGCTAAGAAAATTAATTAGAAAGTCCCTCGAACTAATTTATTAATCAAAAATTACAAAAACTACCATACATCTTCCACATAGATTTTTAAAACATAAAAATATCTCTATTACAAATATTATTTTCTGTTATTATTATTAATCTTCCACTTTATCTTATCAAACCATACAGTCTCCAACTACCACCATAAATTTTCCCCATTCAAACAATCTCATTTACCATGACTGACGCCATAGCAGACCTCCGCAATAAAAAAATTATCAGAAAACCCCCTAGGATTTAAATAACAAATTTCCTATGGAAAACCGAGACCAACGCTTTCCAAAAGCATTTGAGCTGAAACTATAAACTGTGTATGGTTTGAACGAAGCCGGACACCATGCTGGGCGAAGGATCTAGCACGGTGATGGTCGAAGCGTTGGCTCCGGGCTTGGATAAAGCCCTGTCGCGCGATTATATATACGCAGATATATGCAGAACCAGTTCGCGATTATTTATCGTTCGCCAGGGCCGAAAGGAACGCTCGCGTCCAAAGTGGCTTGTACGCGAATACTATGGTCTCTCTCTCCCCCATCGAGGATCAAGAGGTTAGCACCCGACAACCCAGCGCAGTCGGCGGCTTGACACCCTTCGCCCGGGCGACGTTACCGATATTTCTCTCGAAAAACGGCCGCGAATCGACGCGCGAGACAATGCGATCCGGTCGGCAGCACCACCTTTGGTACACCTGAGAACGTATGGCGGCGTCGATCCACGCACCCGGTGTGCGTGCGCCACCTTTAGTAACCCTCTCTCCGGGCAGATAGCGTACACCGCGATCCATAGATCTGATGCAGCGAGGCTCGCCACGATTTTCCTGATCATTGGATGGACATTGAATGTTTTATTATTTTATTGAGTTAATATAATTTTGTGAGTGTTTTGTTGAGTGGAGGTTGGATTTTATTGGCACTTTAATTTAGTAGAAGTTGCATTTTATTGGAGATTTAATTTGGCAGAAGTTGTATTTTATTGGAGATTTAATTTAGTAGAAATAGTATTTTACTGTACATTTAATGTAGTAGGAATTAAATATTATTATGTCTTTTATAGGGTAACAATTGAATTTTAGTAAATATTTTATATTTACGAATATTTTTAAGTAAATATAGAATTTTACTATTATTTTGTGAAGTGACAATTGAATTTTATTAAATATGTTATGGACTAGAAATTAAATTTTACTATAATATATTTTTTACGAGGTAACAATGAAATTTAAATAAATCTTCTATGAAGTAATTTTTCTAGGAATAAAAATAGCATAAAAATAGCATAAAAATAGAATAAAAATAGCATGAGACCAAGATAAAAATAGCATAAAAATAGCATAAGACCAGAATAAAAATAGCATAAAAACAGAGTTAAAACGTGGCATTAAAAAAAAATAAAAATAGTATAAAAATAAAGTTAAAAAGTGGCATTAAAATAGAATAAAAATAGCATAAAAATCGAATAAAAATTGCCTAAAAATAGCATGAAAATAGCATAAAAATAACATAATAAAAATAGAATAAAAAGATAGAAGTTAATGTTAAAACCATATGAAACAGTTCCACGAGCGACGCACGGGTGACGCGACAGTGAAAGTGTTGAAGCGGTATTCCCCGAAGGGAATAGGACAGCTACTAATCAGGGCGTCTCGACTGCAGGACGATAGATCCCGGTTTCGTTCGTCCAATTCTCCGCAGGCAGGTTGGCTCGTGAATTACCATCGTGCAAACCTCGGATTGGGTCGTGCGTCGGTCTAGGTAGGTTGGTGGCTCGTAGTTTCATTTTCACCCGGTTTCCACGCCGGTTTTTTCGGCGCAGACGGAACTATAACGGCTCGTAGCAAGCCCTCGACGCGATCGTTCGACGGTGCTAACGACTTTTAGATCATTAGTTACTGAAACTACCAATACAATTATCGGGCCTGGATATTTATTCCCTTAATCTCGGCCCACGGACGAGATTGCGGGGCTGCGGAGCAATTCGGCGCGATGCTGTTCTCTCGCTGATTCTCCCTCTCTTCTCTCTTCTCTCTCTCTCTCTGTCTTTCTCTCGTTTTCTCTCTGTCTCTCGTCTCTCTTCTTGTTCCAGGCATCCCGGCCGCCTGTTATTCGACGACCTTTATACACCGTAAGGTCTTAATTAACCCTTCGATTATCATAACAAGTCGAGCCACGCGGAACTCCCATTTCACCTTGGCTCCGGAATGATTGATGCCTCCACCTGGTTTTCGGCGTTTCCGAGCCACTGCAACCATCATTTTTGAGAATCCCGCGGTGCATTCGCTCCATTACTCTCTACGATTGTTTGTTTATTTGGTTTTGCAGCTTTTACCGGCCAGGTGAACGATTTTAATCACCCGTTTGCTGTCTCTCGATTCGTTTTTCGAGGGGTGCTTCTTTTGGCTCTAGCTGTGGAGAGGATGATTTTTTAGGTTTGGAAAAAATCGTGGACGTTCTTTGAACAAAGTGGTATAAGACTGTATAGTTTCAATTTGATGGCATTTTTGGTTTCGTCTAAAAAAATTCCCAATTTTGGGCTTAATTTTTGGATGCTTCAGAAATTGTTTCACCAGATTTTAATGTCTATTAATTAATATAATAATAATGATAGAATAATTATCTTTGCGTTAAAAAATTCGTGGTAGTTCTTCAAACACCATAGAATAAGACTGGGTACTCTGAATTTAATAGCTTTGCTAGTTTCGTTTAAAAAAATTCCCATTTCGAGCTTAATATTCGATACATCAGAAATTATATCACTGCATTTGAATTTCTATTAATTACTAAAATAATAATCATATAATAATAATTCCTGCGTTAAAAAATTTCGTGGACGTTCTTCAAACACCTTAAAGTAAAACCGCATAGTCTGAATTAAATAGCATTGTTGCTTTCGTTTAAAAAAATTCTCAAACATATTCGATCGAACGGCGAACGATACCGCGACTTTTGTTATTCAGCGAACGTTAATTGCCAGCACCGGTTGTTTGTTCAATTATAATAGGCAGCGGTGATTTAGCGTAAGCAATAACGTGGCTAATGCGATGCTAAAATATTATCCAAGTGGAATATTACCATTTCCAAGCGCGCCCGGGAATCGCGTTGACGCGTGACGGTGATTAGACGCGAGCCGGCCAGATGCGCCGTTAATTAATCTTTGAAATCTAGCTTGATAGATATCTGGCTCCGATGCTCATCAAGCTGAATCATACTGTTTTCCGCCTACAACTTTCGCGTGTCTCGCTCGGCCATAACGGCGGAACACATTGTTCTGGCTCTTAACCTTTCGCGCACCTCGTAATTGTTAATTAAAAGAAAATCAGCCCCGATTCGAAGCGTTTCGTTCCAATAAATTCATCGGGAATAGTGTTCCGAAACTCTCGCAGTTCGTGATAATTATGTTACCATTGCATTTTTAGGAATATAGTGTTAAAGTAGAAATGAGGTAGTTTATTATTATTTATTTTATTATTTGTAGATATTTATTATCGAACAGTTCGAGAGCCGAGGATCAGTGTTCAGATTGATTAAAGTCCCATGTAACGGGACGGTGAACAAAATTGTTTGCAGAAGTTTGTAGACTGCGTAGTCTCTTGTGATATTTTTTAAAATAAATTAGGAAGTTTATAGTGTAAAATTCCGCTGGTTTGGTGTTGATATCTCTAACATAGTCCGAGATATGATTTTTCAAAGATAATAGACTCTGAAAGTCAAGGGTCCAGAAGAATTGATTGTACATAAGTTCGTGAAAAAATAATCTATAAAATTTTACAACTGCCCAGCATGTTTGCAATATTTTTTTCCTCAAACTACAATGTTTCAAGCGTAAAATAACGCTTGGTTCACTTCGATATCTCTAACACAGTCCGAGATATGATTTTTCAAAGATAGCAGGATCGGGAAAGTCACTGACCAAGAATTGTTCTCGTACTCGTTCCAAAAATAAATAAATAATTTTAGCAACATTTAAACAATTTCAGGATTTCAAAATACCATTGTCAACTAGTTAACGTCGCTGAAACAGGACAATGCTGCCCAAACAATAGTTAAAAAACTCGGTACTGTTATTCTCAGTTGACTTTCCATAAAGATCCGCGGTTACGTAATTAATTGACGGCAATATCGACGGTGTCTCTCATGGTGTTTAAAGGCCGACGCATCAAGCAAGAGGGAAGGAGAAAAATGGCGGAAGAGGGAAACCGGTAGCCGGGGAATTCGACGGTGTTTGCAGAGCAAAGAAGTCATTATATTTTCTCGAAGCGTCGCGAGAAGCTTAATCAAGGTGGCAGCCGAGCGGAATCAGCAAGGACCCCATTAGTTTTACGTTTCGTCCTTTTTTATCCTGTCTCTCTCCCCCCCCTTCGCGGCCACCGCCATTTTCTCCCCTCCGTAGCCGGGCGGCCGTGTCCCCCGGGACTCATTGTCCAACCTAATAACCGCAACTTTTAATTGAATTTGCGACCGGCACGAATCAACTTTCGGCTCCGTTCAGCTCCTAACTGATTGGCGGATGGACCCGTCGATTACTCAACCGAAGGATCAACGCCAGATTTCCTCGTTCTTTCTATCGATCATTGATCTCATCGATCTTCCATCGGCGCTCCGGCAATTAATTATCCAAGCTCGCAGCATCGAAATTAAATAAGCAGCTTTTTAATGCCGAATGGCGTTCGCTGTGCAGTTTTCTGCGTTTGCGGGCGCCATTTTGCTTTTAGTTTAGACAGAAGCGACCTAATTAATAAATTATACTTGGAGTCAGAAATAGGATGAAAATTTTGTATGGAATTTATAATATATGAATAATGCTAGGCTGAATTAATATTGCTGTATTTTCTCGATATTAATTTTAATATTACAGATTTTATTGAATTTTTTATTTACTAGTTATTTACTCATTTTACGTTTATTTATTTATTAACTTCTTCATTTATTCGTTTCATTTATTTAATGATTGTTTAGTTATTGCCAGTTATTGTCTCAAATCGACGACAAAATAACCTAATAAATGGAAACATAAAAGAACCAACAATGATCTAACAATGTTAAGAAAATTATTAAGAACGAAAAAATTTGTCTAAATTACCACATAAACATTACAATTTTCTTAAATAATCACAGCATTATTTAATTTAGCTATAAATTCGATTAATTCGCGATTGTATTTCGTCATTTCGTAATAGCGTTTGAGAATTAGGTTCGCTCGCGGAAAACGCGCGCGCGCGCGCGTTCTGAAAGTTTTTATTTTCCCTCGAGAAAACGGTCGGCCGGTTGACCCAGATCGCCCGGTTTAATGGAAAATATGAAAACTCGGTTGGAAACGAGCGCGATACGGTGTTTATATAATCGAGTGACTCACCGCGCCGCGGAAACGCGAATGGCATTTGCAATTAGGTCGGTTTAAGCAAACAACGAGAACGCTTAAAAGACTCTTCCCTCCGCATTTCTCGCATATTTATCGACGGCTGAGATTGCTTTCACGTCCTGCTCGATTTCTTGCTATCCCCGGCCACTTGTCGTTTAATTAATTGAAGAATCGCGATCGCGCGGAGATGATCGTGTTCCGGCGATTTCCTGTTTATTATTTCGCAACAGAAATAATAAACGATTCGTCTGTTACTTTCTTATTTCGTTTCACTCTCTTGGCCTCGCGATTTTTTAAAACTATGCAAATTGGAGCTTTATTATAAAAATTATTGTTAATTATTGTTATTCTAGATTTTAGGTTATAGATTTAGGCTATATATTTAGGCTAATTCGTTGGCTATATTTCTGAAGATTTTGCTTTTTATGTAACACTTACGGTTCGTTCTTTGTGAAAATATTATTGGTTATAGTTAATGAAATATACTTGTTTTATGAAGTAATATTTTAAGATTCATTTGATGTTGTGGAGGTAAGTACATACATCTAGTAAAAATAGTTTTATTTATGTACTGAAAGAGGAAATTGTTAATTGGAGTGGTTTCCTTTTAAGACGTGCTGGAAATAATTATTTCAGACGCTCTGGAAACAATTATTTAAAGTAATATTTCCTTAGGATGTACTC
>NW_027584943.1:0-1865 GCF_028453695.1 Augochlora pura
GCGAGAGAGCGAGAGAGCGAGAGAGCGAGAGAGCGAGAGAGCGAGAGGGCGAGAGGGCGAGAGAGCGAGAGAGCGAGAGAGCGAGAGAGCGAGAGGGCGATAGAGCGATAGAGCGATAGAGCGAGAGAGCTGGGAGAAACGAGATGGTGGAGGAAGGTTGTACAGAAAACGCGCGGGGACTCGCGCGTGGTAAAAGAGAAAAGGAGAGGGGGAGGGGAGAGTATGAGCAATAGAGAGAAGGAAGAAAGAGAGAGAGAAAGAACTAGATAATACGAGAAAGAGAGAAAGAGAGAGAGAGAGAGAGAGAGAGAGGGAGGGAGGGAGGGAGGGAGCTAAAAAGAGCGAGGAATAGAGAGAAAGGACGAGAGAGTGCGATGAAGAAAGAGAGAGACAGGCCTGACAAGATTTCAACACCCCTCCGCGCCGTCGGAAATATTATGGCTGTGCAAACGAGTTACCTGTTGACAACCATCAAAGAAAGTCGCGCGAGCTGCGTGCGCCAGGAAAAAGGAGCTGCTGGAATTTCGAGAGTGTGTTTGAAAGTTGTCGCAGCTTGGCGCCAGAGGACTTTTCCGTCTCCGTGGCACGAGTCGTAATGCGCTCGACGGCGAAAATCCAAGTCGCTAATTCGTCGAAAAATTGCCGAATGTGACTTCGTTTATTTTGTTCGTATATGTGTCTAAATTGCATGCGCTCAATTTGTACTTAATTTATATTAAAGATATACTAAAAACATATTAAATACAGACGGAAGGCATATATATAATATAAAAGTTTTATATTATTTAAGAGGATTTTTATAATAAAAGAGCGATCTGCTGGTATCGCATTTTAATGCCTCTGAAACGTGTATTATTCAAACTGCTGTAACTTTGAGAGAAAAAATCGCAGGGACTTCGACGAGCCCTCAAATTAAAGAGAAAAGTGCGAACTTTAAGATAGCGTGAACGGCATATTCGAGAAAAATTTTTCTAGGTCCCTACAGAGCGTTGAACATCGCCCTTTTTCGGTACCACGAGTACGCCTTCAGATTCAGGATAGCACAGTCATAAAATACATGATATTAAAAATTAGATTAGCCTATAGCAAATTAGAGATTTCGAACTTTAATATAAAAAAAGTCTCACAATTCTACCTTCATTTTTAACAAAGTTACAGCTGCTCGAAGATTGCCAATCCTTCGATCATAAGTTAGCTTTAATTTTGGCGTTGAGTGTACTTTGGAGAAGAATTGCAGCGTTCGATAGAGACAATCGCGCGTTCGTGAAACGTAACGCGGGCGATCCATAAATCCGGTAACTGAATAAAGATCGCAGGGATACCTTGAAGAGGTTGTAGGTCCGGCGGGACCGCTACGGGCGAGACAAGATTACATGTAAGACAATAGAAATCGAATCGCGAACAATGGGACTCTCGATACAGGCTGTCGTAGATTAAGGGATCAACCGAAGACGACAAAAGGGTCCGATAAAGGCGGCTGCAGGGTCCGCATAATTTCATTCGGTTAATGGGGGACCATAGATAGCCATAGAACTCGAGAAAATTTGTCACGAATAAATTTAAATATAATATTAATAATATCACTATGACGTGTACTTAAATAAAATATAATATAATCACAGTACAATTGACACTAAAACTAACATGGTGAAAGAAATCATATATCGTTGATATATAAGATAATAAAATAAAATTAGAATCGAAGCAGAAAATCGAAATCAAAAAACAATTTCTGCTACCACAATTATTTCTATTATTGTACAATATAAAATAAAATATGATCTAATATTTATACACTCTTAATAAAAATGAATCGGCGATATATAAAATAATAAAATGAAGTTAGAATCGAAGCAGAAAATATT
>NW_027584944.1:0-1865 GCF_028453695.1 Augochlora pura
AGAATATTCGCGCCTCTGTTTCTTCATGAAACAAACTACTCCTTCGACTTCCATTGACTAATTTCTCATTTTAAGGGCTGGCGATGATATGGTTTTAAACATTGAGGTCCTCTCTTTCCATCGACCCCTTAAATTGTGGTCGACGATATTTCTTAGTCGATTTACGAAGCTTTGAATGGAGCGTGAATCGCTTTGTATCAATTGCGAATTAATACGCGTGCGTGCATGGGTTTCAGGCGACTAAACTTCCTCCTCGATTTTGTTTTATAAAACGGCTGGAAAAAATCGTACAGCAGATTTTGAGGGGTCGTTGCGAAGAGGAAGAATTCAATCTTTAAATCTGTAGTGGATTTAGTCGCCAGAAAAATTTGTCGATGATTTGAGAGGCTTGTCAATTTTGGGAATTTTTGAAAAGAGATTTATCTTTAGAGTCAGATATGTGGCGGCGAAAGAAACAATTTTTGAGTAAACTGAACTAGAGACTGTGGAAGTACAGGCTTTAGGGTTTAGAATGAGCTACAGTTCCTCGCCGTACGATTTTTTTGAACGAAATTACAACAACGTGAACATCGTCAATGTTTTGAGAATCGTAAAGCCATTCGAGACGCAGGCGATTAAATATTAAGTGACCACATTGTATAATTCCAAACTAATCTGTAGCTGAATTATAATTAGTATAGATCTAACTCTAACTTGAACTAGACCTAACCCCATTTTAACCTAGACCTAACGCGGAACAAACCTAATTTGTATCTATATCACTGACAAACAAATGTATGTATAATTTATCAAATGATTTTGGAAATTATGGAAATAGTATAAGTACCGATATAAGTCTGAGTTAGGTCACGATAAGTTCTACAATTTCCCATAAAAATCTCCAGAGACTTGAGATTGACAACATATATCAAGAACACCCAGATCGTCTCCATATCCACAATTGCCAAAATGTAAGCTTCATATTCAATTTTATCTCTCAACATCATCCATCCCCAAAAACGTCATCAAACTTCGATTTGCACTACTTCAAACATCATCAAACTTCAAACTTCAATCTCCACTACTTCAAACTTCGATTCCTACTACTTCAAACATAGTGAAACTTTTGTCTCCTCGATGTGAATAAACTTTCATCCGTCTTCTTTCTGACATCCTCAACCTTATAATTCAAACATAGTTAATCTTCGACCACCTCTACTTTAAACATGTTTAAATCTTAATTCATTTGTACTACTTCCAACCTAGTAACAGTTCCATATCCTCGTCTAGCTCTATTCCAAGTTAGTTCCAAGTTACACCAGGTTTAGATCTAGGTCCAAGGTACTTCTAGCTTCATCCAAGATTATATCTAATTTTGAAGTAGTTTAGTGTTAAGTCAGAGTTAGATCTGGGTCTAAGTTAGTTCTGGATTAGCCCAGACATATATCAGTACCAAAGCGCTAGTTCTAGAATAGATCAGACTTAAATCTGAGCCTAAGCTAGTTCTAGCTTAGATCAGACTTAAATCTGAGCCTAAGCTAGTTCTAGCTTAGACCAGACTTAGATCTAGGCTTAAGCTAGCTCTAAATTAGGCGAGATTTAAGTTCTAGATTAGACCACACTTAGACCTCAGTTCGAGCTAATTCTAGACTAGGCCAGCCTTGCATCTAAGCCTGAGCTAACTCTAAATTAAGTGAGATTTAAGTTTTAGCTTAGACTAGATTTAGATCTGAGCTTAAACTAGTTCTAGATTAAGCCAGACTTACATCAAAACCTAAGCTAGTGCTAGATTAAGCCAGATTGAAGTTCTAGATTAATCCAGACTTATATTTGAACCTGAGCTAGTTGTAGATTAGGCCAGACTTAAATCTGAGCCTAAGCTAGTT
>NW_027584945.1:0-960 GCF_028453695.1 Augochlora pura
ATGTACATATAAAAGTAAAATATGTAGACAAATTAGAAAAAAAATACTTACTGTTTCTCCGTGAGTTTATCGCGTTGAATGAAAGAGCTGAAAATAATAAAAAAATTATGTAATAAAATTAAATTATATGAAGATGTTTATTTGGGACAGAAACTGACCATGGCATCCGATTCTGCAGATATTTTTTAAGAAAAAACTATTGAATTTGTATAGATCGAAAAAATATCTACCGGCAATGCGTACGCGGCGTTTTTCCGCTGTGTCGTCTGCTACTTGCTCCTCTTGACTCGGCAGTGTCGTAACTATGCATGATCATCTTTTGTTTCTTTATATTTCAGTGTTGCGTTCTTAGCTAAGAACAAGATTTCATTAAACCATATTCGACTCAAGAATATAAAACAAAATCTACAGATAGAAAAGTTCAATGTTGGAAAATGAATCACACATTATTTACACAGAATGGGTGCCCCATTGGATGTCGCTATCGACTTTGATCACACATAGCTACGGCACTGCCGAGTCCAATCCAAACAAACAAGCAGCGGACCGCGTGACGATAAAAATCCGGGTACGCGTTACTGACCAGAGTTGGGCAAAATGTTTATGTAAATGAAAATTTAGAATAACGAATGAAAGCTAAATATAATCTTTTTTCAAAAGTTCCACTAAAAAAATTATTCATCCGTCGAATAAATCTTTGAATAACTGTTGCCAGCTAAAGTAAAAGTGATGCCGAGCGTGTCGAGCTTCGAACGTGAAAGACAATGTAACCGGATAGAGAATCAAGTGAATTTAATAGCAATTGACAATTTTTAATTTTATATTTTTACTAGAATAATATATCTATGAGGCACCAATTAGAAACCAATGTATGGGTTGTATTAAAATGATACAGAAAAAATACCGAAAACCGTATGTCTATTTCGATATGGTATATTTCAGACGGAGAATGTAACAGTT
>NW_027584945.1:1060-1865 GCF_028453695.1 Augochlora pura
GTCGAATAAATCTTTGAATAACTGTTGCCAGCTAAAGTAAAAGTGATGCCGAGCGTGTCGAGCTTCGAACGTGAAAGACAATGTAACCGGATAGAGAATCAAGTGAATTTAATAGCAATTGACAATTTTTAATTTTATATTTTTACTAGAATAATATATCTATGAGGCACCAATTAGAAACCAATGTATGGGTTGTATTAAAAAGATACAGAAAAAATACCGAAAACCGCATGTCTATTTCGATATGGTATATTTCAGACGGAGAATTTAAAAGTTATATCATGAAGCGACAGGGCTCGCAGGCCACTTGAACTTCAGATGTTTTCCCCACCGCAGAGGTTTTCTTTCCTTCTTTCCTTCGTGCGAATTAAGAAAGAATATGCTTACTTTATCCATTGAATTTGTTTCCTGATAATTGTACATTTTCGCATATCATTTTATTAATAATGTCGATAGTTCAACATGTTTGGAACATCGGTGTGTCACTCTTTTGAAATTGCCGATATTTCATGACTACCACTGCTTATGTATATTTTGTTTACCACTACGTGATCTTAGCATTGCTGTAGGAATAACAACCGCTTAAGGCATATGTACAGATCGGACCTTCCGTCTATTGAGAATGCCACAAGCAAGACATCTCGTGTTATCGATTCACATTGGGCTATGTCAATTAATATAATGAAATCGCAAAATGCAATTAACAACGATAATCCAATCATTGTGTATGTAAAAGAATTTGTTAACAATGATCATGTTTCTTGTTACGCCAACGTATGTATGCAATGTTTGTTACATTGCACGA
>NW_027584946.1:0-1864 GCF_028453695.1 Augochlora pura
TCAGCGTCCGAAAAACGCTGAACAACGAGTCGGACAAGGGGGCGGCGTTCCTAATGCGTCGCCGGCGACGAATCAGGGCGTCGTACGCCGCCGAAACCGCGGTCCGCACACTCGAGAATTCCGTAACGCGGCTAAGGAAGTTTAAGATAATTGTGAGTCGAAACTTACTAATTGGTAACTTCGAAGGTGTTTGTTAGTTGGATCAGACCGTAATGCACCTGTTAATAAGTTTAATCTCTTCCGTTGCCGATTAAGAAACTTGTGTCTTAGTGCCGGGGCCCGTTCTGCTATTAATAAGTTTCAACCGGCAACTTCGTAATGCGAGCGAGCGCCGCTGTAAAACACGCTAAAAAGGGACGGTCGCGGAGGGGTTGGATGCCCGGGCGGTGAAAGGGCGTAGAGGGGAGCAGGCTGCCGGTACTCCGCAATCTCCATACCGTGTACCGAGTTTTCGACACAGGCTGGAAACCCCTAACCACTTGGCGCGCTAAATGGCCTACCCGTGTTCCGGTACGTGCGGTCGAAACGCAGAAACCGGCGCCACCGCGGAAACTGTCGCGCGAAAAACGCCTATTTCGCGGTTTAGGCGTTGCCCGACGTTCCTGATTTCTTATTAGGGTGGACCGATCGACGTGGACCGACTGTCGAACTACCCTAAGTTCGACGACTTTCGTTGCACATGTGGGAAGCAGGGCTTTTGAAATTTTTTAATAAATTTTTAAATTTGTAAATTTAAAAAAATTTTCTTTAATAAATTAATGAATTGATATTTAAAGGAAATATATTATTCAATAGTATATTTAGTGAAGTAGTTATGGTAATTTGTTTAGTGGATATTATTGAAGAATAGCCTGTTTACTAGAGGTTGTTTTATAGAGTTCATGAGAGAAAAGTTTTTTAGAAAAATGTAGAGCTGGAATAGCCTGTCTACTAGAGGTTGTTTTATAGAGTTCATGAGAGAAAAGTTTGTTAGAGAAATATAGAGCTGGATAGTGTTTACAGAGATTCTTATATTATTTTATTACTTATATTGCCATTTATATGTATCGCTTAAATTATTATCTTAAATAATAGATTCCTCGCAATTTAAATAAAATAGTTCCTCAAGTAGAATATAAATTTTCATTAAATAAAGTATTTTGTTTTGATAATCCAAGCATGGAGCACATATTTTATTTTGATAATTTAAAGTATAAAATAAAACAGTTTTTATTTTAACAACATAGAGCACAAAATAGAATACTTCTCATAGTTCTTAACCCGAAAATCCAGTTCTGAAGTATTAAAAATTCTAAGCTTCGCGCGCTGTTACAATTTTTTAACCGAGTCACCATCGAAAGTTGCCGAATTATTTTTCGAGAAAATCGTCACGTTATTAAAATTCATACCCAATGAATCGTTAAACTCGCAGATATTGCACGAAACAGAAATAAATTGCTGAAAACGTAAACGAAGCTCAGAAAAACTGTCTCGGTTTTTCCAGTTAAAGTAGCTCCGAGCGCGAAGGGTTAACAAGTTCATTTCAGAGTTCCGTTTTAAAAAGAATCTCTCCGGGCGATTATTTCAAACGAAGCGACACAGTAGTTTCTCCGAGTAAAATGTTGGGAACTTATTTATCGTTCTACAAGGCAAATCCGAAGGCAAAAAAGAACGATGAATAATTTTCGTGCCGGGATAAAGCACCCTTTAGGTTAACGAGCGCCCTCTGTTTAACAACTCTGAAACGAAACTTCCAGATGAAGCGGATAGACTAACGGCTACAGGAACTAATAACTTAACAATATTAGTCTCGGCTGAGTCGCCACACCCTGCTACCTAACTTTATTCGATGATTTATTTCGACGATCTTGATTTCGTCGCGATT
>NW_027584947.1:0-1863 GCF_028453695.1 Augochlora pura
GTTAAAATCGACGAGCGGTTCAATTTACGTGAAATCGGTTCTGTGAAATTTACACGGTTCAATCGATGTGAAATCGGTACTGTTAAATTTACACGGTTAAATCGATGTGATTTCAGTACGGTTAAAATTACATGAACTTCGCACGGTAAATTTACACGAAATTGTCAGAGTTGAGTTTATACAAGTGTAGTACAGTTAAATTGACACGAATTTCGTACAGGTAAATTTACATGAAATTTGCACGGTTAAATTCATGCGATATCAGTTCGGTTAAAATTACATAAAATTACATAAACTTCGCACAGTGAATTTACACGGTATTGTCAGAGTTAAGTTTAGACAAGCGTCGCACAGTTAAATTTACACGAATTTAGGACAGTTAAATTCGCAAGAAATCCGTACGGTTAAATTTACACGATGATCCACTACACTACGTCTGATCCACTGGAAACAACCATATATCTCACACACCTAAATATTAACAATTAAGAAACACGCCTGTTGTCTTACCATTTAAACCACCATTTCTACCAAATTATGTCCTTTCACCCCAAAAGAAATACTTCACTCGAAGTGACACGTTCGTCCGCGAAATCGATGGCAATCTAACCGCGCGGCGGCGGAATGTCGGGCGGCGTCGTTCCCCGGCTGTTGTTTTCCATTTTATTGCGTCCGAGGGAAGCGCGCCCGCGAGATTATGTCCACGAGATTATGCCGGGGACGCAGGCCTGGGTCACGTTCCCGGTTTATGGACCGGCCGCGTGTCGCGTTGTTCCTCCCCGCGACAACGTATCGGGCCAGCGGCGGCGCAACGCTGCACAGCGGAAAAAAAAGGGGTGAAAAAAGGCAAAAATTAATAGGGCGACCCTCTCGCGGAAAAGCGGTCAGAGATAATTATCCGCGCCAGGCCGCGGACGCGCGACGGCTCCTCCTTTTGTTTCCGTCGACGCCTCCCACGAGTTTCCGTTCGCCGGCGGGCGCGTTGATTAACCAGTTAAGTGTGTTCGACGACTATATCCGTCACGGGGATGCGGCAGAATTTTGTGTCACGACGATTATGTCATGCGGCAGGATTTTGTGTCACGACGATTATGTCATGAATCAAGTTTTGTTAAAATTTGATGTTTAATTTGTGATTTTGGCGAAAAGTGATTTATATTCGTAAATTTTAACCCTTTGTATTCGAAGCCATTTTAAGATCCAAAATTGCTATTTTGTCCAGCTGTATTCCTATTTTTATATGAGTTTTGATTTTTATTTAGTACATTATATTGGCATGAGATTGACTTTTACGCTTTTTGACAGTCTTTTACATAGAAGGGTTTTTTAATAGTGTCAAAATTATTTTGGAAATAATATAACAATTTTCATTGGCGTCTCAGAGGCGCCGCTCGACTGCAAAAGATTAATAGAACGCTAGTGGACTCGTCAGTAAGGCTAAATAGCAGGTTCTGCCTTAGGTAAGTGCAAAACGACGTTTTCGACGTATATAAAGAAACAGGGACAATCTTAAGTAGCTTTCTGGAAAGGAACTCATTTGTTGTCGGGTGTCTAAGGTAGTCAGCACAATATACTAAATATAAATTAATATATAATAAATATAATAGCGTATAAAGTTCTCATATTCCCATTTCGTGTATTTTATATTTTTCAAACCTTATGCCATTAAATTCCTGTACCAAAAATCAGATTTTCACAAATTAAATAAATAAAACAAATAAAATCCTATTTAACTTGAATATGAAGAGCATCACCCATGGCGCTCCCACGGATAACATAACCCCCATAGAGGCACACCTGTCACCCAGATACGGCGCTGACGAACGGGTTAAACGGTTCGACGATTTTCTGTTCCCGTCGATT
>NW_027584948.1:0-1863 GCF_028453695.1 Augochlora pura
TCTACCAAATGAGCGGTCTACGAAATAATTATTTAAAAATTAATTACTGTCATTGAATTCCTAATGAAAGGAACTAGTATTGTAGGTACATAAAAAGGGTTCCATTTAAAAAAATCCATGGTGGAAAAATAACATAAAAACAAAATTTGTTTACGGCATTTTTTCAGCCCCATTACCCAATGAAACGAGGAGGCGGAGACATCTCGAAAATTCGTGCTTTTCTCGATTACTTTTGGAAAAACTACTTTGTTTAACGCTAAATCTACCAAGCGGTTAGCTAATTAATGGTCTACCAAATGAGCGGTCTACGAAATAATTATTTAAAAATTAATTACTGTCATTGAATTCCTAATGAAAGGAACTAGTATTGTAGGTACATAAAAAAGGGTTCCATTTAAAAAAATTCATGGTGGAAAAATAATATAAAAACAAAATTTGTTTATGGTACTGTGTCAGCCCCATTACACCATGAAACGAGGAGGCGGAGACATCTCGAAAATTCGTGCTTTTCTCGATTACTTTTGGAAAAACTACTTTGTTTAACGCTAAATCTACCAAGCGGTTAGCTAATTAATGGTCTACCAAATGAGCGGTTTACGAAATAATTATTTAAAAATTAATTATTGTCACTGAATTCCTAATGAAAGGAACAATCATTGTAGATGCTTAAAAAAGAGTTCCATTTAAAAAGATTCATGGTGGAAAAATGACATAAAAACAAAATTTGTTTATGGCATCGTGTCAGCCCCATTGCACCATGAAACTTTATCCTTATCATATTTCATGTATCTTTGGGAACGACAAAGATATTTGTTTGGTGACTCGCCCTGTATATTATAATTATTATATATAATATTATCTAATAACAGAGATAAGATTTATTTAGACATTTTTTTACTGCAATAGTAAAATAGATATAAAAATTTGAAGAATATATTTTGATAATAATATGAATGCAGAAAATAATAAATTAGCTCTAGCAAAGTGCAATTTGTTTCTGTCATTTGCCATGGAAGCGTCTTTACGATTTTTATAATTATAAATTTAGTAATTGGGCGTTCGACGTGGTAGGTTTAGTGTCAAAAGTTCCATCGTAGTTTAAATTAATCCTTAGTTAATTTTCAATCATTTCCTTGTACCTAAAATTCTGTGAATTAATTGGAAACTTTGTGCTCGGATTATTTTACGAACAATTTCCCTGATAGAACATTATTTTTATTTCTTGTGTTTATATTTTATGTTTCGAAATAATTTTAGCATTATCAAATTCCTACAAATATTAAACAACTGTTTAATACAACAAATCTAATATATATGTACCGTTTACTGCAACAAACATAACCTAGACATAACCAATATCGCGTATTAAATCAGAAGGCTGAATATGACTTAAAATAGCTTCGGGTGTAAAGGGTTAATCAGCTTTCGTTTCTAAACATTGACATAACTGAAGAAATAAATTTCGTTTGATTTTAAAAGAAATAAAGAAAAATAATATATAGTAAATTACGCGCGACACTATAGCCACGTGTCTGACTCGTTATAAAGTGTTTAAACAAAATTTAAAAAATACAAACAACTTTTGAGTTATACGGTATCGTCGATTACGAAAGATTTTATAAAAGCGCGAATTCTCGACGGAAAAATAGGAGCTGAAATTTCGACTCGCCGCGGATAATTCCGACTGTTTTTTACGGCGTTCTGCCCGTCACAAAAGACGCGGTTAAATGGTCGGCGCGCGATTAATTGGAGCGAATGCAAAAGAGGTTCAACGCTTAAAACGCCCATTCAATTGCATTTAAAAAGGCGTGTTCGTCCGGGGACTGCTTCGCAGCCACCGGAAAGCTTCAAATTACATTTTAC
>NW_027584949.1:0-1862 GCF_028453695.1 Augochlora pura
TAATTTCTAATTTGACAATTTCTGATTTGACAATTTTTAATTTGACAATTTTTAGTTTGATAATTTTTAATTTGATAATTTTTCTTTTCTTCTGTTTTCTTTGTTTCGTTTTAATTCGGTGACCGATGTATTAAGCATTTTTAATTTGGTATTATTTCTACTGTTAATAAAAATTCGAGCAGCGCGTCTACGTCTTTTTTCGAGGGAATTTCGAAAGTGCGAGACCGAACGACGGCCGCTCTTTGATAGATCCGCGATAGGGGGATGCTGCGCGTGGCCTAAGGGATGAACGAGCGGAACACCCCCCCTCCGGAACACAGTCGCCCCGGCGACAGACCTTTTACACAGCCGAATTAGGCGAAGCTCTGTAATCCTCGAAAGACCTTCAAAGGAATCCGGAGCGTCCGGAGGCTCCATAATTTAGATGAGAAAAGCGTCTTCCGTGACTCCTAGAGGTCTCACAGGTATCCTCAAAGAGACTCCAGTCGCGGCTCTCCTCCCTCCCTCTCTCTCTCTCTCTCGCTCTCTCTCTCCGGGGAGAGTATCTAAAAACTTTCGGTAACGTTCCAAGTACTTGACAGTCTTTTCGCAGAACTGCGATTCCGAAAAATTTCCCGTAGACCTCCCTAACGATCCTTCGAGCTCCTACGGAGGGTCTCGAGAGATTCTGGGAGTCCTCAGGAGCGCAATCTCCGGGGGGGGGGGGGGGGCGAACCGTGGGAGGAAAGACTTCCGTGAGAACTCTGAGAAATCCTAGAGCCTCGAGAGAATTTACTTTGTTACTATTTCCCAATAGTTGCTTCAAAAATAATTACACAGCTTTTAATAATTACACCTGAGTACTAGAAAGATGCTTGCGCTTAAGAAAAATATTCAAACGTTTTAAAAAATATTTAAACGCCTTATGAAAATATCTAAATGCTTTAAGAAATATCTACGTCCTTTAAAAAAATATTTTACCGTTTCAAAAAATATCTGAACGTTTTAAAAAAATATACAACCATTTTAAAAAATATCTAAATGCTTTAAAAAGTATCTAGATGCTTTAAAAAACATCCAAATGCTTCTAAAAAATATATAACCGTTTTAAAAAATATCTGAATGCTTTTGAAAAATATTTTACCGTTTGAAAAAATACTTGACCGTTTCATTTAAACAATAGCACGTGACAGGTGGGTCTTCCGCTATCCAAGCAATAATTCTACATCCCCGGATCGGTTCGCTCCGCCGAGGCGACGGAGTAATTGAAAATGAGCCACGCGTTATCACGCGAACACCATACGATGGTTATTCGATTCCTCGCTCGCGCAGTCAGCTAATCCTTTTAGTTGCCGGCGCGCTACCGGTTGAAAACTAGCAACAGAAGCAGCAGGAAGGGTAGCAGCACAGCAAAAGCGAATATAGAGAGCCCCCGTCGCCGAACCCTACAGATTGCAGTACTCGGTTCTCCGTTTCGTAACGGTGTCGGGGGCGCAATTCTCCGGGCAGCAGTCAACGCGTTCGAGCTAAGTGCAAAACGTATACAGGGCCGGGGGTAGTCCCTAATTCCGGCGCCGTAAACCCCGTGCCCGGTAACAATATGCTCGCTCAGTGTCTGACGGTTGATACATTCCGGCTCGTAGCCCTTGCTCGTCGAAAGGCAGGCAGGCCGAGAGAGGGAGTGCCTGTTCTCGATGGATTCAATTTCCTTGTCCTCCGTCTGTATGCAACTGTATACTGCGAGTATGCAATGTATGTATACTGCACCGGTGTGCACCACGTTTATATATAAATGCGTGTAAATGCAGCATGGACGCGATCGGAAATGCGCTCGGTTTTTTTCTAACGAAGCTGCGACGCGTCGCGGTACAGATTGCTATTCC
>NW_027584950.1:0-1862 GCF_028453695.1 Augochlora pura
AAACCGATCCGGCCGCGAAGGCAAACCGACCTCGCCGCCACTGGCTTATAGACGCCTCAAACCGAGAAGCCCAAGTGCAAACCGCACCGCGGCACCACTTTATACGCACCGGCATTTATCTGCGTCCCGCCCGCGACCGCGCAGGAGTCCAGCCTTTCTAGTTCAACTTCATCATTTTCGACCGACAACTAACCGTGCATGTTTTGAATAACTGTTCACAAGAGGGTCAGCTCGCCGGGTGACAACGGGCGACGAACGAGCGCTCCGCGTCATCTAGTTGGTTGTGACCTGCTTGGGGACATAGATCGCCTATCGGTCGTTTGACCTCCTCTCGGTCTACCAGAGGCGAGATCTCGACCGGTTTCGGCGGTGCGCGAATAAACGACCGGACGATATACCACCCTTTTGGATGGTCCCTCCTCGGGCGTAGCTTACCCAGTAATCTGGCTATGTGCGCCTGAGTGAGGTAGTCCTCAGTCGTCTGTACGCGTCATAACGCCAAGTTGTCAGGCGACTCATCACCTCAAATTTCCATTCCAGACATAGAGTTCGGGAAAGCATCTAGACAAATTTCAATCACGCGCGAGCGATTTGACGAGCTATCGCGATCACCAAGCCGCGTGGCAATAGCGAGGACACCCGTTAGTCCACAACATCATAACGATCGCGTCCTTGCCCGGTTGTACCGACGCGTAGCGAGCGCGGCGGTTCCTTGTACACTCTTCAAACAAATATACAATTTCAAACAGACACGTTCCTTTCTGCCATCCAGTGCCTGGAGGCACGAACCCATTCTACGGCCAGATTGTGGAGTAATCGGGCGATCTGGTCGTCTCCGAATTATCATTAGGAAACTCAAAAATACACCCGGTTACAGCATTAAGAAGAGCAATAAAATATGAAGAAAAAGCGAGGATATCGAAGAAAAAGTTGGTGACGGAATGTTTGAGAGAAATGGGAAGGGAAATGGGTCAAGGATGAAGGTAGAGGAGTTTTTAAAAGAGACGGGAGAGGGTCTCGAGAAAATGAAAAGGATAAAGAGAGAGAGAGAGAGAGAGAGAGAGAGAGATCTCGAGAGAGAGCGAGCGAGAGAGAGATCTCGAGAGAGAGCGAGCGAGAGAGAGATCTCGAGAGAGAGAGCGAGAGCAAGAGAGAGCGAGAGCAAGAGCGAGCGAGAGAGCGAGCGAGAGAGAGAGAGAGAGAGACTGAGAGACTGACAACGACCAAAGAGCAGGAAGACCAGGTAGGATATACCAAACTGGAAAGAAACAAATAGGAAAAAGAAGTGTAAGTTGTAGTTTGCGATGACCCCCGCGGGTGTTGCAATGTGATTTCTGCCCAGTGCTCTGAATGTCAAGGTAAAGAAATTCAAAAAAGCGCGGGTAAACGGCGGGAGTAACTATGACTCTCTTAAACGCGGTCGCCTGAGGTGTTGGGCCGGCTTGCCGATACTAGTATCCGAGATCAGCCTTAGAGTTCATAGTTTAGCAAGCGATCGCCTCCCCGTGACTCCAGCTGGGCAATGTCCTTTACGGATAGCTAAGAATAGCCTCTGCGCAAATGGCCTGGGAGTTGCCAGCCCTCTAGACCGGTATACAGTTGACCCTAAAAAGAATAAACAAGCCTCGGATGAAAAAGCTTCAAACGCCGACGGTTCCACAGGACCAGTCGGCCCAACTGACACAGGCAAGGGTTTACCGGGGGAACTTGATACCACTCCCCAATCAGAATTCCCATGTCGGAAGGAAGGATGTTGTAAAGTCTTCCCCACTGTAAGGGGTCGAGGCGTGCACGAGCAGAGGCAGCATGAAGATTGGAACGACAAGAGACAGTGTTTATCCGCGCACACACGATTATCTCGA
>NW_027584951.1:0-1862 GCF_028453695.1 Augochlora pura
AATTAAATACAGCGCCTAGGATTAAATACAAATCTTATATTTAGATGCTTTTTAAAGTAGAAGTTTTTTTAGGACATAGAACGCTTTTTAGAAGTTTGACTTAGGATAGGTGTATGACTTGGAGACTTTGTTTAAATGATAGAGGGATCAGTCTCCTAGATTTAAAGCAGAATCCTCTTTTTTAATTTTGCTCCACCTTTGGTGCAATTATATAGTGCTGTCGGTATAATATGTATTGTAATCACAGTGTAGCCATTTTCATTTTCATTCTTATTTTCATTTTCAGTTTATCTTTCATATTCATTTTGATTATTATTTTCACCTCCATTTTAACTTTTCTATTCACTTTCATTCTTATATTCATTTCCAGTTCCATTTTGATATACATTTTTATTTCTATTTTCACCCCCTTTTCAATTTTTGTATTCATTTACATTTCTATTTGAATTCTGTTGGTAGCACTATTATTATTACGATTAGATTGGCGCAGTTTTAACACATCTTGCGCGGGCACTTCGCCGCCAGAGTCTTACCGTGTAGCGGGCGATTTTTTGCAGTTCGTATGCAAAATTCCTTCTGCATAAGATAACTGTAGTTTTTAAACATCAGGGTCTTTTGATAAAAGTTTCAGTTTCTGTGTTAAAAACAATTTCTTTATTCCCTTTAAAAAAATAAAAACAACTTGTCTGACATTAAAAACTAAGAAAATCAATAATAACGACTTTAGTCGCTTCCCGCGCAAGATGTGTTAATTATGAAATTTTAATTTGAATAATTTCTTGATTTAACTAGGCGTTTCCTAGATTTCTTATGTTTCTTAGAGTCTCTCACCCTCTCTATCTCTCTATGTATCTGTCTATCTATTTATCTGTCTATCTATTTATCTGTCTATCTATTTATCTGTCTATCTATCTAACTGTCTATCTAACTATCTGTCTAACTATTGGGTTGGCAAGAAACAAAGTATTGACTACCAAATCTCAAAAGAAAAGAAATTCTAACATTGACAAAGAATAACGAAACAAACGTAACGCTATCTACTGGTGTAAACCGAAATTACTTTCTTGCCAACCGAATATCTACCTATCTATCTATCCATCTATCTATCTATCTATCTATCTATCTGTCTATTTAACTATCTATCTATCTATCTATCTAACTATCTATCTATCTATCTATCTAACTATCTATCTAATTATCTCTCTATCTATCTAACTATCTCTCTATCTATCTATCTATCTAACTATCTATCTAACTATCTCTCTATCTCGTTGTCTATCTATCCATCCGTCTGGTTCGCTGCCGAGAAATCGACGTAATTTCAGGCTTCGACCCGGACACCGATCGCGCTCGCGCGCGCGCGCGCAAGGCCCGTCGGTATCGCGTATCCTCCCGCGGGATATTTTGGCTCGCCTAGCCAGGATAATCCGGCTTAGCGTCCTCAACAGCGTGCTGCTCCACGTGAATGAGAATCGATCCGCCCTTCGTCAGGATATTCGGGACAGTAGGCAGATGCTACCAGGATTCCTGGTCTTTAAAAATCCTGATCCGCAGAGCCGCCGCCGCCCCCTTTCGTAGCACGGATTTTCGAGCATCTTCCTTTCCGCTGGGAATATATCACGGATCCGCGCGCGGCCGACCCCGATTTTTCATGGAACACGGAAACGATGGATCGCCTCTGTAGGAACGAAACGCGTATTCGCTCCTGTGTGAGAAACGTTGCTAACTGCTGCGCCTAATCAACAGAATGCGGATCCTCGCGATTCTAAATAATAATAAAAAAGAGGTCGTCGTTAAAAGTGCGGGAACTGCGTTTATTTATAGACTGCGGATTTTATGGGTTTACCGGGAAAACGGGCATG
>NW_027584952.1:0-1862 GCF_028453695.1 Augochlora pura
TCGGTGCATAGAGAAGTTTTGTAGTATGGGCATTTTGAGGAAAGCGGGAACACAAAATGAATTGATTTGTTAATAATCTAGTAACATATGTAAACTACATTATAAAAAATATATATACATTGATTACTTATTTTAGTGAACTGAAAAGAAAAACAAAAATAAACCAATAGGATTTTATAGGAAAAATGCCGACAGACTAAGGGATAAAAAGAAGATAGTAAAATGAAAACGTACATTTCTTTTTAATTAAATTATTTATTAATAATAATAAATCGGTATCCACCACCTCGGCCTCCACGGCCACTTCGGGAAAAGCCCACAGATGTTGCTCTATCTACAAGAAAAAAGTTATGCATCAATTTCTACGTATTTAAATTGGGATGAGAAGTATAAAACTTCTCGGTAATATATAAAAAGTAAATGCATACATAATTTAGACATTACTTCAGTACTGCCTCTACTAATTTATGTAATTTCCCGAAAAATGTTGAAGTATAACTTACAAAGCTGCTTTACTTTAGCAGCATCACTGCCTCCCTCTTCTTTCTGCTGCTGCTGTTGTAGTTGCTGCTGCTGCATAAATATTAAAAATTGATGGAACCATTCCTGGTTTAACAAAAAAAAATTTCATTAAATCAGCCAGAAACCTCTCTGCGTACGGTAATATGTGCGGCTAGTATTAATTATTTTAACTTATCCTGAAGGGGAGACAACACCCTTGCGTCTGCCAAGGGGTTGCAGCTGGCAACTCCGTTGCTTCAGTGGTAACTAAAAAAAGAAATAAGATTAAAATCATTGTCAACATTGAAAGATACCACTACTAATACAAAATCTTATAAAGTAGAGAGTGGACAAACGTGCAAGACGCAATTTGGCCGTCCTACAGAAATATAGGCAAGTTCTCCTAGCTTACCTGCCATTGTCTTCAAATGCTTTACCAGTTGTTCTTGGTCTGTGTTCACTAAAAAAGAGAATTAACTGAAATTACTTATTGAAATATACATATAAAAGTAAAATATGTAGACAAATTAGAAAAAAATACTTACTGTTTCTCCGTGAGTTTGTCGCGTTGAATGAAAGAGCTGAAAATAATAAGAAAATTATGTAATAAAATTAAATTATATGAAGATGTTATTTGGGACAGAAACTGACCATGGCATCCGATTCTGCAGATATTTTTTAAGAAAAAACTATCGCGAAAGTATCGATACGGTTTTAAAGTATAGATCGAAAAAATATCTGCCGACAATGCGTACGCGGCGTTTTTCCGCTGTGTCGTCTGCTAATTGCACCTCTTGACTTGGTAGTATCGTAACTATGCGTGATCATCTTTTGTTTCTTTATATTTGTGGAACGTATATTTATGAAGGCGTTCCCCTGCACTGGAGATATAGATAACTTCGTGGAAAACTGATAGGCTGGATGGTTCCTCGAAATTAGGCTCGCTGACGCAACGGGGTGGCATGGGGAACGTGCTAACGGTTTTCGAGGACGTGCCACTCTCTCCCAGTTCCTTGAGACGAGCACACGTGAAGTCTTGAAGAAATCCATAATAAACCGAACCATATATTCATATTATTAATAATTAGAAATAAAGACTATTCTATTTCCGAGCTAAACAACCGTCGATTCTCTTACCACAGATCAGAAGTGGGATAACCACACGTTTTATAAGTGAAAAGAATAGGAAAAACTGTGAAGTTTACCAGTGGAAGTTCAGAGATGTCACATAGAAAAGGGCATCTAAATACATCTGGAACACGCACTAGGAGTTTTGAAGGTTCCAGTAGCAGCAGAAATTCTGCTTCGATGCAACGAAGCCGTGACCGATCACCGTTGGGACAACGAAATCAGTACGGGTC
>NW_027584953.1:0-6827 GCF_028453695.1 Augochlora pura
GATAAGAATAGATTTTAAATCGAAAATGATAAAAGAAAAGCTATTGATAGCAAATACTATGAGCAAGCCTCAAAAATTGAAAGTCTAAAATTGGATGTAAAAGATTGTCCAAAACATTTTCCTGACTGTCGACCGAAACTTGATTACTATCCAGATACTATTATCCACGAAAAAGCAATTTTCGAACGTAAATGGTGGTTAGAGACGCGTAAGGGTATGCTGGGGAAATACGTACGACGTTGCGATTACGTCGTCGTATCCGGCTACTGCAACATGGACTTTAGGTTCCATAAAAGGCCAGCCACTGTGGATGCTTACCCTGCTAATACGCATAGAGGTCACGTCTGGTAGTGGAACAGAAGATGGCGGCGGCGAGGAAGGCGGTTATTGCTGCCCGAAGAAGTCTACAGAGGGCCAGAGCGACAGGACGGGCGACGACGGTAGAACTCGGGCAGGCAGCGTACGAGGCACTCCGCAGTGAGCTGAAGAGGCTGATAATCCAGGCCAAGAGGGTGGCATGGGGGAAGATGATCGATGGTGTCGGGGCCGATGTGTGGGCCAAGCCATACATGTGGGTACTCGGCGCCATTAAGAGAAGACCTCCTCCCACGAAGATCAGCCGCAACGACCTCGACGACGCCATAACTAAGCTTTTCGTCACAACACCCGAGGAGGACAAATGTTCTGACGATACGCGAGATGCGGACACATCGGCGGAGAAGGACAACGGGGCCACCATCTTCAACCGCGAGGATGTGCGGGAGGCTACCCGAAAGGTCAAGAAGAAGGCGGTGGGGCTAGACGGGATACCGGCACCGGTGGTGTGGGCCTTGGGGGAGTTCGCGGGCGAGCACTTGACACACCCGCTCAACACGGAGATTCCTTGCGCTCCGGTCAGGGAAGAAATCCCGGAGCCGGAGATCCTATCGTGCCTCCCTAGTGGCAGCCAAATGAGAGAAGAGGAGGACGGAGATGGTCTCCACGAGCCTCTAGAAACCGACGAGTGGAAAGAGGATTTCAGGGAGCCAATCCAAACCTGCCTACTAGAGAAGGACAATGAACTAAAATATATCGAAAATAGGATGAGAGAGCTGGCAACTAGAGAGGTCCCACCAGACCTGTTTGAAATCGAGCAAATACTGGAATATAAGAATTGAGAATGTCAAAAGAGGAGGCAACAATAAGAGGAAGCGGTTATTATACAAAGATGTAGGAGACGAAATATGGCTGGTAGTGCCGAAGACGATGCAACCACAGGTTATACGAATGGCCCATGAATGATTTCATTTTGCAATCAATAAGACGGAGACGCTGGTAAAAAACGGTTATTGGATACCAAATTTGCGACAGAAAGTTGAATGAGTTGTCAAGAACTGCATTCCATACATTTTAGCGGAGCAACAACAAGGGACACGATAAGGTTTTCTCAACCCGATCGAGAAGGGCAGTGTTTCATTGGACATATTTTATATAGATCATCTTGGTCCTTTATTGTCAATTAAGAAGTCTTACGCTGATATTTTTGTTGTAATGGATGCTTTTTCCAAGTTTGTTTGGCTGTACGCGACGAAATCGACAACGTCTGCTGAAGTGATAAGTCGAATGCGAAAACAGTCATTTGTTTTCGGCAACTCACAACGAACCATCTCTGACAAAAGTACATCATTTACGTCTAAAGAATTCAAAGACTATAGTCGAGATGAAAGTATTGAACACGTTTTAACAACGGCGAGCATACCAAGAGCCAACGGCCAGGTTGAGAGAGTGAATCGCACATTGATACCTTTATTGAGAGAGATATCATCGCCTAAACCATACGAATGGTATAAGCATTTAGACAGGGTGCAAAGATGCTTTAATACGACTCTGCATCGTAGTACAAAGACGACGCTGTTTAGATTGATGTTTGGAGTCGATGCGAGGTTACAAGATGACCCTCAAATTAAAGAATTACTTGCAGAAGAAGCAATCGACACATCGTAGCAATACGAGGGACAAAGTTAGGGTCTGGAACTAAGTTTGCACACAAGTCTCTTGATCCCTACGAGATCACGAGAGTTCTCCGAACGATCGCTATATTGTTCGACGAATAGGAGAGGCAGAAGGTCACAAACAGACATCATTCGCAACCGAATCCATGAAGCCATGGACAAGCGATGACGAAGACGACAATTTTTTTAGCGACGGTGAAGGCGATGAGGACGATGAAAACTGAGCGAACATTTGAGGGCGAATATCCGATCAGAACGGCCGAGTGTAGTATAATGAGAGTGCGTGGAGACGGATGTATGTGGAATGAGACGAATGGGTATGAATGCGTATGAGAGAAGTTAAAAGAAAGCGAAAAAGATGAATATGTGTAAGAAAGATAGAGAGAGAGAGACCGAAAGAAGACAATCGATTTTACAAAAGAGGCACGTAATCATTGTTGGACGTTCGTTGTGGATAGACGCTGGAAGAGGTCGTGGGCGAATTTATTGATTTTACGCGAAATGGGCCCAACCATGCGACCTTTTGTCGACTTCACGTAGACAAAATTGCAGAATAATGCTAAGCACTGATTGGTGCGTTCTTTGGCCACCAAAATGGTATAAAAGGTGCGACCAAAATAAAAAAACAACACAACTCGATCAACTACAACAGTTCAAGGCACAGCCGCTGTCTCTCGGAGCATTACCTCGCTTGTTAAACATTTATATTAAAGCAATTTATACTTTAACTTGACTGATTTACTTAAATATTCACTTGCGATTAATTTCTCAACGTGAAGTCGAGCGATAACCGAAAGTATCTTTCAATTAAGTTACCTTAGAGTAACTCATATTTCGCTCGCGCCGAGACACATTGTCCGTATGAATGACGAGTTTTAAGATCTCAATTGTCATTATCTTTTTCGAGAACATTTCTCAAATAAATTCGTACATATTTGTTTCCAAACAAATACAACTTAATAGAATTGTACAGAAATGATATGTTCAGCACAAATTGTCCCTAATTGGCTTAATCAGTGTTCCGGAACAGTCACCGAAGTATGACCAAAGGGTATATAAACCCCCCATTTCGACAGATAGATCATTGGACGTCTTGTGTCTGCATCAGTAACATGGAGTACTTCAGGTCTTTCCTTCGTGTGATCGGACTGCTTGAACCTACCAAGGTGGATTTCATTTCTGAGCTTCCGCCGGAGGTGTCGCAGTTGATCCTACGCAAGTTGGATCCCAAGTCTCTGCTTTGCGCTGCTAGAGTATCAAGTAAATGGTTAGGAGTCTGCAAGAGTGATCCTGTCCTAAGACGAACCACGAGACATCATAAACAGCGCATAATGCAGAGACGGAGAGAACGTTTTGCTGCAGTCGTAAATGAACCGAGGGCACTTTTAGTTCCTGCCCAGGTAAGATTGGTTGCACCTCACGCACAATCTCGGCCGGTGATTCGGAAAATTCCAAACAATGTAGATAAGCAGGGTTCGATAAATTCGGCGCGCGGAAGATATATTTGAATATAGGGTTTTGTTTAAATAAATTATTTAATTCGACGTGCTTCTTCAAGCGAATGATAATAATAATTATTATTTTTAAGTTAAGTAAGTGCATACAACTTCCAATTTTTTGGAATATTACGTATTACCCACAATACAATATTTGTGCATGGGCAAAAACAAATCAATGTTCTTAGAAGCGATGGAAATTAAGATAGGAAAATATACACCTCATATAAGTGCTTGGCTTTGTGAGGCACAAGCATAACAGTTTCGAATTACGAGGGGACCCGAGTTTTCTTCTCGGGGTTCCAAAAAGGCCACAGTCAGTCGCAGAAAAGCATCTGCACAGAAAAGAGCTTCCTCGCGCACCGTAAAATGAAGTTTCTTTATTTAAGACTACACCCTAGTTTAAATGTATTTAAACACCCATTTCCAATACGACCATTCTGTTTTCCATACTCGGAGAATCCCTAAAATATAATAACATTACGTTTTTACTTTTACCATCTTAAAAGTGAACTTTGTTTTAATATATTGCTAATAGTTTTTGTGATTAAAATGAAACTAAACATGACATATTTTTGACGAATATTTCTGATTAAAATAAAATTCAGTGTTGAATTTCAACAAATAAGTTGAAATGCAAAAATCAATCAAATTATTATTTACCACCGAATATGTTTAAGATGTGAAGGCATGCGATGGTTTATTGAATCTCTTCTGATCGTTATTGTTTTTGTTGAATTGATTTGTGTTAGTTACCTGAAATATCTTAAATGAAAAGGACGTACTTTATACCTTTCTTTAAATAATTAAAGTTCTGATTAAAGTTCAATTTATAGTTCTAATAGTGTTTAATAATTAATTATTCCCATAACAAATTCATAATTCTAATATTCAGAATGATATATTATCGATTATATTTAATTATTTAATACTTAATGTGTAATTCATTTTATTCCATTATCATTACGACTATATCAGAAAAGTACATTGTTATGTATATTAATAGTAACTGCACATTCAAAAGCTGCATTGATATTCTTGTGAAAACTTCGGTCTCGCCTCGCCGGTGAACACATTTTTCAATAACTCTATTAACACTTATAACACAACACAACTCTTATTAGGAATATCTGTATAATAGTCAATGTCTGCAAGTATTATTCTGGGCCGTGTTCTCGCTTCAACAGCTCGAGAGAATCTATCGTCTTTCTTCTTGTTAAACAACCTCGTTGGTCGGATACCACAATATCGATTCAACGACCAACTTCTCTCGATCTTCACAATAGACAGCTTCCATAGTAACACTGTTCCCCCTCTTGAAAAGCGGGCGTCTCGACCGCGGCTAAATTCACCTGTGGTGACGTCCCAAACTTCATGCCTCTGTCTGAAAAACTGTCCCAACATTTGTCTTTTGTCTCAGGGGAAAACCACACAAAAACCCCAAGCAGGACGCTGACATGAGGTATTTCTCTTAATTCTTCAGTGTAATTATTCCGACGACTTCTCACCCTTCCTCTTGACTCTTGTTCCTTGCTTCTTTCTTAACGTTTTCTCCTCAGAACTTAAAAAAAGCGCGGGTAAACGGCGGGAGTAACTATGACTCTCTTAAGCGCGGTCGCCTGAGGTGTCGGGCCGGCTTGCCGGTACTAGTGTCCGAGATCAGCCTTGGAAGTCATAGTTTAGCAAGCGATCGCCTCCTCGTGGTTCCTGCTGGGCAATGTCCTTCGGGATAGCTAAGTATCGCCTCTGCGCCAAACCGTCTTGCGGGTTGTCAGCCCTCTCGATGGTATACAGTTGGCCCTAAAAACACAGAAAAAGCCTCGGATGAAAACGATTCAAACGCCGACGGTTCCTCAGAACCGGTCGGCCCAACTGAAAAGGACAGAGGTCTAACGGTGGAAATTGATACCATTCCCCGTTCGGAGTTTCCATGCAGAATGGAAGGTTGCAATAGAGTCTTCCCCACAGTAAGAGGTCGGGGTGTGCACAAACAACGACAGCACAAAGACTGGAACGACGAGAGACAGGCTTCGTCTATTGTAAATGTAAAAGCTCCCTGGTCACCAGAGGAGGCAGCTCTCCTGGCACGGCAGGAGGCGCAGCTCCATATTGCGAAGGAGAAGTTCATAAACCAAGCGCTGCAACCTTACTTCCCAAACCGCACTACTGAAGCCATCAAAGGGCAACGTAGGAAAGCGGCTCACAAGGACCGAGTGCAGGAGTTAATACAGGAACTCGTACTGTCCTACCTACCACAAACAACACCAGTGGTAGGAGCCTCGGAACATCCGGAGGAGGAAGAAGGCAGCCTGGTCAATAAGACCAGAAATGAACTTTCTCGGTGCCCAAAAATTGAAGGAACAGAATTCTGTGCTCCGCACCTAAACCGCATATGCGAGCATGCGAACAAATGGGACACGAACACCCTAGTTGAGGAAATTTCAGCTTACCTCAGGGAAGTTTTCCCAGCTCCAGTTGTCAAAGAAAAAAGAAGAGGCGACGAACTGCCCTTCAAGCTTTTGAAGAGGAAACAGCGTAGAGCAGACTACGCTCGTACACAGCGTGCCTGGAAGAAAAATCCCTGCAAGTGCCTTAAAACACTTCTTAAGAACAAAGGGACTTCCAACACACCAAGTCAACAGGTGATGACACCGTACTGGCAGGCTGTGATGTCGGGTGGTAGCACCAGCTCTCCAGGAGTTGGCACGGAGAGCCAAACGATCACGGCAATTTGGGAAATGATCGAACCCAGGGAAGTGCTAAAAGCGATTCCAGATCTGACCACGGCACCCGGTCCGGATATGATAACAGCGAGGCAATTAAGAGCAGTGCCGCCAGGAATCCTAACAAGGATCCTGAACGTATTCCTTATATATGGAAGAATACCGCATTGGCTCATGGAATCCAAAACTACGCTCATCCCAAAGAAGGATGACGCCGCTGAGCCCGGCGACTTCCGACCGATCACGGTCTCATCGGTTATAACCAGGACCTTCCACAAAGTCCTGGCCAACCGATTGTTGTGCAACGTTAAGCTGGACCAACGCCAGAAAGCTTTCTTGCCAACTGATGGATGTGCGGAGAACACTTTAATACTAGACATGGTGCTCCGCCACCATAGACAAACGTTCAAGCCACTACACGTGGCTTCTATCGATATAGCCAAAGCGTTTGACTCGGTCACGCATCAGACCATTATTGATACGCTGACAACCATGGGGGTTCCTATCCCTATGGTTGAATACGTCAAGTACGTATACGAAAATAGCCAGACAACCTTGGCATGTGATGGCTGGTACTCCCACAAAATAAGACCGTCGTGCGGAGTAAAGCAGGGTGA
>NW_027584954.1:0-1861 GCF_028453695.1 Augochlora pura
GGCGGGAAGAGTGAACACGGCCGATGGGGGTCGCACGATCCGAGTCACATCTTCCTCGATCCTGGCCGTCTACGGCGAAGGCGCTGCCGCATAAAGCATACGTAAATGCGATGCGCATAAAGGTAGACGGGGTCTCGCGTTCAACAACCAGCTGGGCTCTCCTCTCTTCGGTTTAATACGAATGGCAACGCCATGAAAAATTGAACGCCCTCCCCCCCTAGTCTTCGACATCCATTGTTCCGTGACGACAAGAAAGAAAGAAAGAGAGAGAGAAAGAGAGAGAGAGAGAGCCCCCGAGGAAGATTGGGATCGCGGTGTGTGCCCCCATCGTTCCGGCGAAGCCAAATATCAACATTATCAGAAAGGCAGATCGTTCCAGCTGATGCTACAAATTTCCCAGCGAGCTAGTTTTCCCCGTGCACGAGATGCCGCTCCAAGGATCGTGTACCATTCTTCTCGGTCGACCGTAATCTCCGTCGAGGAATCATTCGAATCAAATTCGGAGAGGTTTCGCCTCTATCAGACATCACTGCCAAGATTCTTGATAATAGCTGACGGTTTTTAGTCGGGGTCGATTTATTGTATTTCGTTGTGCTCTGGTTCGGGGATTTTATTTTCTTTGATTTATTTCAATATGCTTTTTTATTTTATTTTATCTAGCTTATTTCGATTTATTTCCTTATTTTATGCTGCCTATTTTATTTTATCTATTTTATTTTATTTTATCTAGTTCATCTATTTGATTTCGATTTATTTCATTATTTTATGCTGTCTATTTTATTCTATCTATTTTGTCTATTTCATTTCGAATTATTTCCTTATTTTATGTTGTCTATTTTATTTTGTCTATTTTATTTTTAGTTATTTTCTTAGTCGATTTTATCTACCCTATTCTTATTTATTTTTTTATTCCATTTAATCTGCCTTATTCTTATTTATTTTCTTAATCAATATTTCATCTACTTCATTATAATTCATTTTCCAATTTCATCTTCCCCATTCAATTCCTATTCATTTCCTTATTCCATTTTATCTGCTCCATTTAAACCCATTTCCTTATTTTATTTTACCTACTCCATTTGATTCTCTTATTCCATCCTACGTATAAAATAACCTATACACAAGCTCTCCAACACAGTTACGAGACACCACTGACACCATTGAACTCCAACACATCCCCGCAATTCGATATCTCGGTCGAAGACATTCGCCATAAGCGAATAGAATCCGGGGCGCATTAAAGCGTGCAATAATCGATCGAAGAAAACGGCGATACACCAAGGTCCCTATTAAGAGTCATTATCGCGGGCGAACGACAACTGAGATCGCCCCCGATATCTCCCTCCCTCTCTCTCTCTCTCGCTCTTCCACGGAACAAGCGAATGATCGGCGCGAATTCTTGAGGCCGCGAATACCGCGAATTTTTTCGAGTTCGATTATTACATCGAGCTCTCATTGCGCCTGGGAATGTTCGCGCGCGGCGTAGCATCCCGGCACTATTTTCGCTCGTTTCGATGGAATGCGGCAAAGGGAGGACGCGACGGTAAAGAGAGAAAGATAGCGAGAGAGAGAGAGGGTGATCCGGTGCACAATGCACAGAGGAAGCCGCCGGTGGGCGTCCCCCCGGAGCGAGAAAGACGCGGCGAACGCAGTTAGGGGATGTAATGCGCGCCATCCCCTGTCCTTCGATGCTTGTATTTCACGAGCTCGTTAAGCTCTACGGTTGAACTTTACACGGGATGAGAAAGTCGCAACAAATAGACTTCATCGGAACGGCCGCGTTTCCATTCCGCCGCGGCGATTCGAAGCGACGACGACGACGACGACGAGCTTCGATCGTTTCGCTATCGCTGGCGCACGC
>NW_027584955.1:0-1861 GCF_028453695.1 Augochlora pura
CTTAAAACCAGTGAGGTATCAACCTTTACAAAATCCCTTATCCCACAATAATTTGGCAATCACCACCTCGGCCTCCATGGCCTCTCCGGGAAAAACCCGCAGATGTTCCCTAAATAATTCGGCCTCCATGGCCTCTTCGCGAAGAGCCCGCACATGTTCCTCTATCTACAAAAAGAAAGTTATGCATTATTTTCTACGTATTTGGATTGGGATGAAAAGTATAAAACTTCTCGGTAATATATAAAAAGTAAATGCATACATAATTTAGACATTACTTCAGTACTGCCTCTACTAATTTACGTAATTTCCCGAAAAATGTTAAAGTATAACTTACATTGCTGCTTTACTTTAGCAGCATCATTGTCTCCCTCTTCTTTTTGCTGCTGTTGTTGTGGTTGCTGCTGCTGCATATATAGTATAAACTGATGGAACATTTCTGGTTTAACAAAAATAAATTTCATTAAATCATCCGGAAATCATTCTGCATACAGTAATATGTGCGGCTGGTATTAATTATTTTAACTTACCTTGAAGGGGAGGCAACGCCATTGCGTCTGCCACCGGGGTTGCAGTCGGTAACTCGGTTGCAGTTGGCAGCTCGGTTGGAGTTGGCAACTCCGTTGCTTCAGGGGTAACTAAAACAAGAATTAAGAGTAAAATCTTTGTCAACATTGAAAGATACCACTGCTAATACAAAACCATATAAAGTAGAGAGTGGGGAAACGTGCAAGACCCAATCTGGCCATCCTACAGAAATATGGGCAAGTTCCTAGCTTACCTGCCATTGTCTTCATTGTCTTCAAATGCTTTACCAGTTGTTCTTGGTCTGTGTCCACTAAAAAAGAGAATTAATTGAAATTACTTATTGAAACGTACATATGAAAGTAAAATATGTAGACAAATTAGAAAAAAAATACTTACTGTTTCTCCGTGAGTTTGCCGCGTTGAATGAAAGAGCTGAAAATAATAAAAAAATTATGTAATAAAATTAAATTATATGAAGATGTTTATTTGGGACAGAAACTGACCATGGCATCCGATTCTGCAGATATTTTTTAAGAAAAAACTATCGCGGAAGTGTCAATACGGTTTTAACCCTTTCGCTACGACAGTCCGTTCCGCAGGAATTGCGCTGAACGATGCAACGCGCCGCGCAGTGCGCGTCGGTAGTGTTCGATGTTCGCACTTACGTCTTTAACCCTTTCGCGCCGAGCGACGCATATACACGGCATCCACTCGACGGATATATCCGCCGTTCGGCTCTGCGAGTTTCTACGTGAAGAACGGATATATCCGTCGTTCAGCTCTGCGAGTTTCCACGTGGATGACGGATATATCCGTCGTTCGGAGCGAAAGGGTTAAATTTGTATAGATCGAAAAAATATCTGCCGGCAATGCGTACGCGGCGTTTTTCCGCTGTGTCGTCTGCTACTTGCACCTTTTGACTTGGTAGTGTCGTAACTATGCGTGATCATCTTTTGTTTCTTTATATTTCAGTGTTGCGTTCTTAGCTAAGAACAAGATTTCATCAAACCATATTCTACTCAAGAATATAAAACAAAATCTACAGATAGAAAAGTTTAATGTTGAAAAATAAATCACACGTTATTTACACAGAATGGGTGCCCCATTGGATGTCGCTATCGACTTTGATCACACATAGCTACGGCACAGCCGAGTCCAACCCAACAAACAAGCAGCGGACCACGTGGCGATAAAACTCCGGGTACGCGTTACCGACCAGAGTTGGGCAAAATGTTTATGTAAATGAAAATTTAGAATAACGAATGAAAGCTAAATATAATCTTTATTCAAAAGTTCGACCAAAAAAATTATTCATCCGTCGAATAAATCTTTGAAT
>NW_027584956.1:0-1860 GCF_028453695.1 Augochlora pura
GTTAAAGTAGGATTTAGTAGATTTAATGATTTTGTAATGATTATTACGTTAATTTGTTCTGTGAAACAATAGCTAGTAAATTGGAGACACTTTTCTTCTTCGAAAATGGGTTAAATTCAAACGGCTCTAAAAGTTTCGAAAAATTTTTTTCGCGGCTATATCGGCTATCGATTTCAAGATTGAATCTTCCTTCTCGCAACGGTATCTCAAAATTTGAAATACGATTTTTTTCAACTGTTTTATGATGCAAAAACGAAGACCAGGTTTCGTCGCGTGAAATCTTCACTTTGATGTTCAGAGTTGACAGGACGCTTTTCCTTCAAAATTCAATAAATCGATTTAAAAAAATTGTAAATCAAACTTTTGAACGTTGTTATAAAGAGGAGACTTCGATCTTCAAATCTACGTTAATATCGATCCAAACAAAAATTGTATAACTTTTCCATAGGCGATTCAATTCGCCCAATTTCTCGAAAGCGAAAAAGTAACTTTTGACCACTTCTCGAATTTCTTAACAATTTAAAGGATCGAAAATCGATCGGAAATCGATCTAAATCGATCGAAAGTTTCTCGTCGCACCATCAGAATCCTCGATCTTCCTATTTCCCATCCGCACGGCCCCTTGCGGGTTCCCATCGCCTGTCATCCGCTCCAAGGAAACGCCGAAGCTGTTTCGGCGCGTGCAACCGTGTCACCGTGACCGCGGATGAATTATCGCGACGTCTCCCCCCCCCCCCCCTCCCCGCTGCCGGGCACGGCAATTAAACCATCGTGAAAAATGGCCGTGGCCCGGCCCGGGCGACGGATCACGCGGTGTGCCGGAAGTTAGAAACTTCGTCCGATTAGGCGGAAAAAAGTTGGCCGCTTTTTCTCGAACCTATTTATCATGGACCTTAGTGGAAATTAATTTGTCCGTTTACCAGTGCCCGGGTTGCCGCGGGAACCGTGCGGCCACCGGGCGGACCAATGATTTATTCGCGATAAGACGCGGAAAGAACTGCGGGAAACTTTCGCCCCCGTGATTTCTTCGCCGTCTCGTAAATCAATCGTAATTGCGTCAATCAACGTTTCCGCGTAAATTGCCGGCGACGAGGGCCAAAATCAAAGTTGCCATTTCGTTTAAATCATTTTACTCAGTTGACGTTCTTACAGGGGCTAACATTTTATTCCAGGCTTCGAAATTAATTTGAATAAATTTATTATTTCTGGCTGCTTGGTGTTTACAATTCCGTTTGTTAGATGTATGGTTAAATATCGTCTTGGCTATTTTACCGTTTAATTTGTTAGTGACAATAACTGATGGAATTAGAGATATTGTATAATTCTTCGTGCACGAATATTTCGAGAAATTGTTGCGTTAATATATGTTAATAATAATAATAATATATGTTAATGGTAGTAATAATAATAATTTATATAAAAATAGTAATAATATATGTTAGCTAATATACAGTAATATATGATAATAAACAGTTGACTATAATATTTGAAAAGATAAATTATGATTACAAACTTTTATATTTTAGGCAGCAGAATAATATTACTAAATATAATAAATATCATTGCAAAATTTGGAGAACAAGAAACGACTTCTACATTCGTAGCATTCCGTACGAATGCTCATTTATATATTATTATTTATCTAATATATAAACTATAATATATAAAATATACTACATAAAATATTATTATTTATATATTACCGTTCAGTGTCAACTACTCAGTAATGCCCTCCGCAGCGGAAGGGTTAACCGTACATGTCGACACTAAGAAAAATACATGTTAACAAAAATAATAATTTCGTTGCAAAGAAATTCAGCCATGCCTAAGATGTGCTAAATTCATGGTGGTCGCCGTTCA
>NW_027584957.1:0-1860 GCF_028453695.1 Augochlora pura
CTCTATCTCTATATCTCTACCTCTATATCTCTACCTCTATATCTCTATCTCTATATCTCTATCTCTATATCTCTATCTCTATATCTCTATCTCTATATCTCTATCTCTATATCTCTATCTCTATATCTCTATCTCTATATCTCTATCTCTATATCTCTATCTCTATATCTCCATCTCTATATCTCCATCTCTATATCTCCATCTCTATATCTCCATCTTTATATCTCCATCTCTATATCTCCATCTCTATATCTCCATCTCTATATCTCCATCTCTATATCTCCATCTCTATATCTCCATCTCTATATCTCCATCTCTATATCTCCATCTCTATATCTCCATCTTTATATCTCTATCTCTATATTTCTATCTCTATATCTCTAACTGTAGCTATCTTTCTATCACTATATGTTTCTCTCTGTCTCTCCATCTCTGTCTCTATGTCTATATCTCTATATCTCTATCTCTAGCTATTTTTCTATCACTATATGTTTCTCTCTATATCTCTATCTCTATCTATCTTTCTATCACTATATGTTTCTCTCTGTTTCTCCATCTCTGTCTTTATGTCTATATCTCTATATCTCTATCTCTGTCTCTATCTCTACCTCTGTCTATATCTCTCTTAGCAACTAGCAAAGACTATGAGTTATTAGTAAAAATGAACATTTGTTTGCATCAATAAGATAAAATGTAGTCGTGTTATAATATTTTATCTTTTATTTAAATTATATATATTCTTTTATTATATTATATTATATTTAACTGATGTATTAATATCCTTAAGTATTTTTTTATCTTTTACTGATTCTATTTGACTAATGTATATTAACGTTCTTCGGTTTTCTTAACGCCAGTTGTTTTAATTAACATGAATGAACTTTAAAAAATGTATTCTGAAATAAAAGTCCCGAAATAAAAAAATATAATTAGAAAACTCCCTAAATAAATAAAAAATGTCGCGAAATGTTTAACAACTTAGAAGATAGGGATGCCAGAGTTCATTTCAAGCAACTTTTTCCTTTACCAAAATCTTCTCCCAGGCACTGATAACGAGTTATTAACGAAATACATTGACCAATGAGGGGCGAGTTCTGTTGACGCGAGTGGACGAAGCCCAGTTGCGCTGATTAGCTCGACTACCTAACGTCAGTGGTGTTCGACTCTCATTGGTCAGTGCTTTTTGTTAATAACTCGTTAACGAAACGTCGGAGAAAATTTTTGTAAAGGAAGAAGTTGCTTTAATCGATCTGAAGAACTTCCCTTTTTATTGAGAGTGATTTTTGGGACACCCTGTATAATATAATAAGGCGTTACCTTCGACGCTCGCAAACAGATGGCCATCTCTTCCCTACTACTACCTGATACTTACGTCTAAGACAGGGCGCATTGGAGTAGAGGAGCCAGTTACTGTGCCCTGTTACCAGACGATTATTTTAATTAAAAATATATTAAATGTAATGATCACTAGATTAAGAATATTTATATAAAATAAGAGTCCAAAGGTGTTGTTAGGAATAGAAATTTAATAAAATTGTATTATTGTTTATATTATTTTTATTAATACTTTTAGAAAATCAAGTTTAGTGTGACAATGTTCCTATATACTTCTAATATGTTTTGTGTTTTGATTTGGATATTTTTAGTATCTTGGCAAGATGTATTTAGTGTCACGTGGTTTCGATATTCATTTTTATCAGGAAGCTATAAACTACATAGTAGAATTACCAGTTTTTCATAGATACTTTACTATTTTCTACAACTTGCATTATGACAGAAGACTTAATAATCTGAAGTATGATATAGTACGTTTTTGACAATATAGAATCAAGTTTATATTATTTATAAAATGGTATAGTA
>NW_027584958.1:0-1860 GCF_028453695.1 Augochlora pura
CCCGGCCGCCTCGCCAGTACCTGAAACGCATTCCACCGAGGACGTCTGGTTGCAGCCGTCGCGATGGGATGCCGGGGCGATGCTATAGGACGTGAAAAAAAGGCCGATATGGAGAAAAGGCGTGTGGCGCGCCCGCTGTTGCAAGATGCAACGGACCGGCCTCGGAAATTTTCGCTCGTCTCCGAAAACGGTTACTTCATCTCCAGACTCGCATCGGCTTTCGCCGCGCTAAATTAAAATTGCTAAATTAAAGCAATTACATAACCTAACGCGATTTGCATCATTCGACCTGATGAAGCAGACCTTGTGCTCCAGGCCGCCGGTACGTACCATTTCGCCGGGTCGTAAATGGCGAACGTGTCCGACGTCAACGAGAACGGCTCTCGGGAGCTAATTACCATCTCTCCGCCAAAATCGCGTGGCGCATTAGGAGAGGCTGGGGATCTCGCGGCGCGCGAAAGCGATGCCACGACTAATTGGATTTTACTAATTAGCTTTCTCCTTTGTACAATTAAGCCGAGCGCCGTTTTTCCGAGACGAGCCGGAAGTCGCGGCGAGTGTTTCACTCTGGTCCAACAGTCGCGCGTTCCGTGGCCGCGCGGAGGAGGAGGAGGGGGAGTCGTGCAAACGATTCGAAGCAGCGCAAATAGGAGGAGACTAAATCGCTGGTACGCGTGCGTTACGCGGTTAGGTTAAACGCGCAATTACGCGTTGAACGTTGAACGCAAGCGTTGAACGTAAGCGGTAAATGTTTCCAGCGGCGTCCACCTGTCGGCGATTGTGCGACCGTGCAAGGCACACTTGTCTATTTTTAGTTTGTTTTTAAGTCCGTTCCTCCGAGTCGAGTCGCATCGAATTATGCGTAATCGCTCGTTATCGCGTACCCGGTGGCTCGCGAAGAAGAAACGCAACGCGAATAAATTATACGCTGGCAGAAATAGGACGCGGAGACCCAGGCGCGCGAGTCGGGCAAATTATGAAATCGAAGTATCCATGCGGCGGCTATTAATGTACTATGCGCATACGTAAAACTGTTTATCCCGTTCGCGTAACTCTTCGCCCCGCCTCGCCTAGTCACGTCGCGACGGTACGTTCTTCCTAATGGATTCTGCGACCAGAAAACTTCTTGCGACTACGCTTTGTCAACTTTGCCTGTCACATGTAAATTTCATACATGAATTTCAAAGTTCGGAGCTGCGTCGCTTAGATTTCCAAACGAATTCGCGCGTCTCAGAAAGCAGACGCAGCATCGTACCTTCTCGCTGACATGTACCACCTTGAAAACGTTCTGGAATATATCGTAGCAACGACCGAGAAAAACGACCGCGCGACCTTTCCCGATGCCAAGGATAATTACCGTTCCGGCTGTGAACACTCAAACGAAACGAACCGAACCGAACCGAACCGAACTGAAACGGTGCGGTCTACCGCCAGTTCATTATGCATCCGGCTAATTTTCCTCGACGTTGCTTATCGTTAGGCGCGCCGTGACTTTCTCCCCCTCGCGTCTTCTAGCCGCGTATCCGCAGTGCAGCACCGTGCCAGCACCGTGCCAGCATCGTGTCAGAGTCCTGGGAAATGAAAAACACGGTCAAAGTTCTGCGCGCGATTCGGGTCGTACCCGATGCAACAAAAGAGGCATCGCGTGACCGAGTCGTGTCGCGAATCTAACAAGCGCGCGTCGCTTAAAGGAGCCGCGTTAACATTGGTAATTCTGTTCAATTAAGCATCGTTCGCGGATAATGGACAGGTGTGCGCGGCGAAACAATCGCGCTCGTGGAAAGTGGATACAAATTCGAAAGGAATCGAGGAATTTGTTATTCGGATAGGTATCCTTATAAATTGGAGCATCTTCCACCC
>NW_027584959.1:0-1860 GCF_028453695.1 Augochlora pura
GGGCAATTAAACGATTGAGACAGTATCTTTTGGGTAGGAAATTTATCATACAAACGGATCATCAAGCCCTTAAATGGTTACATAACATAAAAGATCCTTCTTCTAGGCTTATGCGATGGCGCCTTCGACTCGAAGAATATGAATATGAAATCGAATATCGAAAAGGAAAGGAGAATACTGTAGCCGATGCATTATCTAGAATCCATCCTTTGAAAATTATCTCGGACACAACCCTACAACCTGAAGAACGTATCAACCTTGATCTTTTCCAAACAATTACCAATCCCAAAACCCTTGAAGACAATTTACATGACGATCAAGACAGTGTTAATTTGGACCCACCTCAACCTATGACAAACACCGAGGGTATAAGATCTGACTATCAATTACTTAACGAATACGCAAAATGGAAAACAACCCCGTCTGCTTCCCCGATAATGCAAAGACCAAACAGAGCTAACTGGACGCAACTAACTAAAGGAATGTTAGGAGAATATAACGAATACAATTGGCTAAATACTTTGCAACACTTATTAGAATTAGATGTTGGTCAACACTTTAAGATAGGGATAAGTGACAATACGTTTAGCGAACTTGAAATCATAAATATCCAACTCATGCTTAGATTTCTGATACAATCTTGGCCACATAAGAAACTCTACTTTGCAAATAAACCCATTAGACATTACTCTGAAAAGGAAAAACAAACAATTATCTCAGAAAACCATAACTCAAACTCGACTCAACATCTAGGTGAAAATAAAACAATAGCACGTATTAAAGAAAATCATTATTGGACTAACTTAGAGAAAGACGTTTGCGAATACATAAAAAATTGCGACACTTGTCAAAAGGCTAAATTGACCCGCATTAGACCCAAAGAAGAAGCTGTCATTACTGACACACCTCTGAATCCTAATGATAAAGTAGCAATGGATATAATAGGCCCTTTCCCTAGGACGAAAAACGGCAACCAATTTATCTTGTCAATTCAAGATATGTTAACTAAATACTTATTATCAATTCCCTTAAAAAATCAACAGGCGCACTCAATCATTAATGAGTTACTGGAACACTACATATACATCTTCTCATCGCCTAAACATATACTCACAAATCAAGGTGCGAATTTTGTGTGCAAGCTCATGGAATGCTTTGAAAATATATTTAAAATCAAACACATAAAAACAACTAGCTTTCATCCTCAAAGTAACGGTGCGTTAGAACGAACACACTCTGTTGTGAAAGATCTCCTTAGAACCTGTCAGGCTGACAAATTGAACGAATGGGACGAGAACTTAAAAATTATTTCAATGGGGTACAATACTTCAGTACACCAAGGCACAGGTTACACCCCTTTTGAATTAACTTTCGGACAGAAAGCTAACTTACCATCCACTATAGCAATAACCCCAACGCTTTCCAAAAAACGAACTTTTCAGATTGTGGAAGAATCGTCATAACGAATATTTAAAATTTGCTCATGAAACTATCGAAAAGAATAAGAAAAGGTATAAAGCTGATCAAGATAGGAAAATTAGATTAAAAAGTATAATAAATATCGGCGACAAAGTACTAATACATAATGATCATAAAAAACATAAATTAGGCCTAGAATGGTTAGGACCTGCGGAAGTGATCCAAAGTAATCCACCTAATTATATTATTAAGTTTAATGATAATAGAACTCTTAAAGTACACGGTAACCGACTAAAATTATATTTTTCCAGATAATTTTGATAACCAGTACCAGTAGTATTAAGGTACAGCCATTAAATAAGACTAGTATAGTAATAGAAAGTATAGGTGAATGCTTCACATATCATCAAGAAATAAAAATTATATTGGCAATAGATACGT
>NW_027584960.1:0-1859 GCF_028453695.1 Augochlora pura
TTTCGGCAGGATGATGAACAGTTGGTACTTAACGAAGAAAAGTACAAGTGTTCCAATGATTTCCAACAACTTGAATTCATATATCCATTGGATGAGGACAGTGGCGGGAAGTACGCATGTCGAGTGGAGAATCGAGTTGGAAAAGTAGACGCTTTTCAACGAATAACGATTAAAGGTAATTTTAATTAAATCAGTCAGTAGAAATGCACACCAGTTAGACATTTCACTTTCACTACTTTCTAATTACCAGGGTTCAGAATAGTAACTACCATTCCTATGGGAGTGATTATTTTACTGGTCGTGTTAGCAGTAGTCGTTGTAATCCTAGCGATTTATTTCGCTTTCAAGATACGTCGCGATATGGTAACTTCGATTTAATCTATTACGTCGTGTCCTTTCATTGTACAACAATATTACCAATTTTTATCGTGTTCTAGATACTGCAAAAGGAATTAATGGAGGCTGGTCTTATGCACTTCGAGAGGGGCGCCGTTGAGAGTTTGAATCCTGACTTGACAGTCGAAGATCAAGCAGATCTTCTTCCTTATGACAAGAAATGGGAATTTCCCAGCGACCGATTAAAATTAGGTAGGTTACGATAAAAAATTTTATCTCGACCTTTTCTGCTGCGTAAAAGTTCCCTCTATAGTTCTATAATTCGACATTTTTTCCGTGATGAGAAAAATAGCTTCCGGTTTTTTGTTCAAGGTTTTAGTCTATAAGCATCATCTGCTGGCTTTTGACAAACGAATAAAAATGTTAGTTCACCACAGTGGGTTTTCCTAATACTTTCGGCAATACTACTTGGTAATGATTTATAGGAAAACAATTGGGAAGCGGTGCTTTCGGAGTAGTCTTGAAAGCGGAAGCTGTCGGCATTTGCAAAGGCGAGTCGGTTACCACTGTAGCGGTGAAAATGGTTCGCCGTGGTCCCAATCTCTTGTACATCTCTGTACTTGCCAGCGAACTCAAGATCATGATACATCTTGGCAAACATCTGAACATTGTCAATCTTCTTGGAGCTTGTACAAAAAATATCTTGAAACGTACGTCTTGTATCGATTAATCAATGTTGGTGTACATTTCTTGCGATTACAGGATTACTTTTACAACTTTGTTTAGAGAATTGCTATTCGGACAATTGAAATTAATTACGATATTGATACGTTTACCGTAAATATCTTGTTTATTAAAACAATTTCTGTTGATTCTTTAGGTGAATTGTTAGTGATTGTAGAATTCTGCCGATTTGGAAATCTGCACGATTATTTATTAAGACACAGGAGCGACTTTATTAATCAGGTCGATCCAGAGACTGGCAAATTAGACTTCAGCATCGGTCACGATTTATTAACGAAATCAGCCACTGTCAGCACCACTAACAGGTTCGTTGCTATAAATTTTCCTTGACGCTATCTCTTACTTGTTAAAAATACGATGAATAGAAAGTTATCATTTTCGGTGAGACTACTACAGTTAAGAGCAAAACTGAACACACATACCAAATTTTTGCGTAAATAATATTTTATTCAATGTTTACATATAGAATACAAAAGAAACGAAATATACAATATTAAGTACAATGTTTTAACTGTCCAAAAAATTTTCAACTATCGTAATATCCTTATTATTTTGATAAATACAAATGTACATTACATTCTGGTACTAGCATATTGTCAACTGCATCTAGTAGATTCTTTTCTAAAATGTGTTTGTAAGTGTACTGGTTCACCGTACTTTCAATTCGATACAGTGGACCTACACCATACGCCGTAATGCAACCGCATACCATAACTGAACCACCGCCATATTTAACTGTCTGTTTAACATGACGTGATTTAAGTGATTCACCTTGCCTT
>NW_027584961.1:0-1859 GCF_028453695.1 Augochlora pura
AATTAGGCGCATGGGGTCAGGGCCACAGGGTCACAGTAAGTATTTGTTTCTTAAAGTTAAGTATATTAAAGAACTTTATTAATTACTATAGAAATCCATTAAGTTTTATTCCTTTTTGATACACCTTTCCCAATGTTTTTTGGGGGTTATTTAAGACCCCATGCGCCTAATTGGGTGATTTTCTTAATGCGCCTAATTAAGGGTTAATCGTAATGGTCACCAGGTCATTTCGACTGGTTTGGCGAAATGAAAAAGAAAGTATCTCAGTCAATTGTAGCTCTTTAACATTTCCAAAGGAATTCAAGTCACTTAGGCCGGTCTTACAGAAGTCGTGCCGTCCCGAAAGGTGAGCGGAGACATTTTCCTGCTCGTCGTACGTGATTTCAGGCACATAACATGTTTTTCACCGCGTTTGGCGCGCATCTAGCACACGCGGCGCGACGATAGGTCTCGGCGGATCGGTAATCTCGTCGCGGCGACGTGTTCTACAACGCCGCACGGCTCCAGCCGCGCTCCTCCTTTTCGGCTCGATGGAAGAGCTTTACGAAGTTTTAAAAGGCTTTCGGAAACTGTTAGCGGCACGAGCTCCACGCGCGCGCCCCGTTCACACCGGGAAGACGACGCGTTTATTTATCGCTCGGTGGGCGTGGCGAGACTCGCCCGATGCATTTTCCGGGTAATTGTTGCCGGGGACCGGTTCGCCCGGGACGGAATTAGCGATGATTTGTCTTCAGCCGAGAGTAATCGGGGCCGGGGATCACGTACCGCGAAATCGGGCACGAGGAAAGTCCGACCGTGCTGCTCTCTCTCTCTCCGCCACCTCCGATTATTGCCGGGTAACTTTGATTTAGTGGCCGGAACTTTTGCCGAAGAAAGATCGCCGCAGGAGAGAAAAAAAAGACGAATACGATTTTTCTCGAGCGCATCGAAAGTGCAACGTCTGCGACGGGACTCTAGCGATGCGAGTGTTTATGTCTCGATAGGAACGAAGTTGCGGCCATTTATCGTCGATCGTGGACGAGGTCGATATGCCGGGAGGAAACTTTAGCTTTTTGCGGACGAGGATTTTGAAGGTGCTCGAAATAGTTTTCTGATCGGATGATCGTCCTTTAAAGTTCTCTCGCTCTTTTATTTTCCGTTTATTAGCCTGTTGAATTCTCCTTGATCCTTTCTTGATAAATACACAAGTCTCATATGGCAGTGTTCTCTTATTATGGATTTTAAATATAGAACTATGGAGACCTAACTCTTACAGTTATTGATACCGAAATATAAATCATTATTTATAGGTCAGAATTTGATAATATAAGATAATATAATAAGATATCTAATAATACAATACAAAATAAAATATAATATGAAAGACAAGAGAATCGAAATATATACAAATGACTACTGTAATAAAATACAGTACTTTAATGTTAATATTAATCCAAAACTTGCCGCTAGTTCATACAATAATTTTAATTGTTTTTCTTTCCTCCGCAGATACATCACAATAAGGCTATTAAATAACGAAAAAGACATTTGTATATTCTCTCATCTCGTCACGTGGCTGACACCGTCTTCGATCAGCCTGTCGGACGAAAACGTTTGCCAGTCGGATCGGCGAAGAACGCGAATCGAAACGGAGCGTTTCCCGTGAAAGTGTCATCGCCTCTTCAGAAATAATAGGCGGCCGTGTACCCGTTTGCCATTCTAAGTCGCGAAGTTCGCGACGCGACGCGGCCCGCGTCGGCGCGCCCCGCTGGAATTCAATAGACCGACCTAGTCAACTAGGAAACGAGGTATTCTGCGGTGCCGCGAAGTCGGGCACGTGCCTCGCTACTTCACGGGGCAAAGGCAGCCCCCCGCCGAAC
>NW_027584962.1:0-1857 GCF_028453695.1 Augochlora pura
TAAATTCGTCGTCGCTATCAATGAAATTTATCCGTCGTCGGGGAAATACTACCCCATCTTCATCGGACTCAGAATCTAAGAAAGAATCAACGGATCTATTACCGCTAATGCGTCTAATCCTAATTCCTCGGTTATTTCTTTTGGATTTTGTATTCATCTTTGGGTACATGATGTATAAATCTGAGAACGGGAGAATGCGCAAGCTTTATCCTAAATGTACCGAAATCTGCAACAATAGCCCACTGTAACCTCATAGTTACAAAACTGTATCATCAAAAACAGTAACTAATTGAAAATTGAAATGCCAAAAAATAGGTTGTTATTGATATACTAACCTAGAGTTATTATGTCTACTATTTTTAGTTTGGTAATCACTGACAAAAGCACAAATAATATCAATTGGATCAAATGGTTTCGCTTAGTTTTACTGCCGACAGTTTGCACAGCATTTATTTTGTTATTTCAGGTTGATGAGCCTAACAATGGTCATGAATACTAGTATATAACGTCATGGAGTTAAGATTTATGCGCCATCTCATGAAAAAAGCTATAATTATTTTGTAAAATGTCGATAAATTAAAATGTGTCTTGAAAGTTACACGGACCCATAGAGAGTTCATTTAATTTAATCTATTTAATTGACGAGAAAAAAGGTTGTCCAGCACAAACATAATATACAGGTGTTGTATACAGCGAAATTCTTACAGTGTCGGTGACGCGTTAACCATTTGCACTTCGCGCCATCATGGATGTTACCTAGCAGCGCTTATGAATATTTATATTATTATTTAGTATACTTTATATATATGTATATATGTATATGTATATATAATATTATTATAATAATATTCGATTTATATGAATTTGTAAACATAAAGAAATAGTTGTAAATCGCTAATAAACTTTAATGTTTAGTCATATGCTAGAATTACGATGTCCCCTGAGAGGGGACGACGGAGTGCAAAGGATTAATATTAGGATGTCCCATAAGTTTCTTCGCTTTTTTTTATGCGAAATGAATACACGATATGATATTTGTTGTTCAAGGAGGATTTATTATATTATATATGAACCGTTCTGTTTTATAACCTTCTTCCATCTCTTAGGAAGCCTCATATGCCCTCTTTCCAAAATCGTTGAAGCTTATTTCCAAAATATTCATCTAGATGCGTTTTTATTTCGCTTATGGATCTCAAAGATTTACCACGGCGAGAATTTTTTAAGGAAAGGAACAAGTGGTAATCGGATGGAGCAAGGTCTGGGAAGCTAGGTGGATGAGGTAGAACGTTCCAATCAAACTGAAATAATTTTTGCATTACGCAACATGCGGTCTTGCGTTGTCCTGATGGGAAACGACGCCTCGTCGGTTCGCCAGTTCTGGCCGTTTTTCTGCTATGGCGGCATTTTAATTGATCCAGTTGATTGCAATATTTGTCAGCATTGATCGTATCACCTCGAGGAAGGAGCTCGTAGTACACTACACCTTTCCAATACTACCAAATGCACAAAAGAACCTTCTTCGGATAAAGTTCAGGCTTCGCAACAGTTCAAGGTCTGTTTTCCTTAGACCAAGTGCGTTTTCGATGCACAATTTGGTATAAAATCCAAGTCTCGTTTTCAGTGACAAGCCTCTTTAAGAAAGGATCCCTTTCATGTCGCTGGAGAAGCAAATCGCACGTAGAGACGCGGTTCATAAGGCCGGTCTCCGTCAATAGGTGTGGAACCCAAACTTCATATCGATTCGTACATCCCATCTTGATCAAATGCTTATGTACCGTAGCCTTGGGAATATTAGTGGCATCCACTATCTCACGCACACTATATCGCGGATTTACAGTGGGCCCAGTCTTGATAAGG
>NW_027584963.1:0-1856 GCF_028453695.1 Augochlora pura
CAAAGTTATTTTCACTCAAAGTTGATCAATTTCTGTCGAAAAGTCTATAATATAATTTCTCTGAACAATGTATTTTATCAGAAATTAATATTTTTTTTTTGCAAGCCATTACCATTAATAATTCCAGTCTTACGAACAAATAGATGGTTCATAATCCCAAAATCATCCTGTACAAAACAATCGCTGCCCTATCTGGTCTTACGACATCGACGGACAAAGCCGCAATAAAAGCACGAATTAGAGGGTCAATTTCGCAGGCGGTCGTTTCAGCTTCGTCACGGCGTATTCTTGCCGTCCGCCACCCCCGGGGGCCATCGTTGGTGGTACATATTCCACGGAGCCAATCGCGGCTCCTCGATTTTCCTCCGCGGGACGCCTCTCGATGATGACCGGAGAGCCGTTGCCGTCCGGCGTGGCCGGCCACCGCGAAAGCAATCTAACTTTCGATGGCCAGAAGTTTACGCGTCCAACATTCCGTTTACCCGTTTCCCCCCGAGCTCGGAGAAGCGTTTCATACGTCGCCGCCGCGTGTACACGCGTTGGGCAGAGAGGCGGCGTATGTGCATCGATTTCTCTTCGGCTCTCCGGGTTCCGAAAGTGGGCCGATCAACAACCATCGCCGACCTTCGTGACGCGCGCTCGCGAACGCGATTCGCCGCCGTTCCTCTTGCGTGCCATTAACTTTCTAAAAAGATCAAACGATCGTCGCGTGACCGCCGGTGCATCATCGGCAGCGAGAGGAGCATGAAATTCGACGAATATCGTGGTCCTAAATTGGGGATTTTTTTTATTGAAATTTAAGATCTTTTTTAGCCCTTTTTGCTATAACGATGAAAATTTTTTGTGGTGTTTAGAGCCAATTAACTCTTTGCACTCGAGTGGCGCCTCTGAAGTGCCGATGAAAATTGTTGTATAATTAAGAAAATAATGTTAACCCTATTTTAACCCTTTTTGTACAATTTTCTTAATGGTTGCAATGATTAGAAGTTTTTTGTTTGTGGTAATTTTTAAGAAGAAAAAGAATTTGTATGTTATATTTATATATGTGTTATATTATGTCATACTGTATTATATTATACTGTACTAGTACAATATATCATATTATACTGTATTATTATATTATATGTATATATTACTATATTATTATTATATTATTTTATTATATTATTATATGTATACTGTATTATTACATTATTATAGTATAGTACTAGTACTATATATAGTACTATTATATATTATATTATTATATGTATACTGTATTATTACATTATTATAGTATAGTACTAGTATAGTACAGTATAGCATATAACGAACAGAATTTTATTTCGACTCGAAAGTAGAAAACAATATTTATACTTATTACATTCTTCCTAAAAATCTCCATCACGTGCACAACGTCCACGGTACCAGTGACAAAAGTTATTCCTGCACCCCGTACACTTCGTCCACGATTCTAGAGAAATTCGCCGCTGTCGCGGGGGAAGTCTTGTCTCCTAGGAAGTCTTCCGCGAAACTTCCGATAGAAGTCCCCGGCCTCGTCCGTGTGTCAACTAGAGCTTCGATCCGGGCTAGAGACCGGCTGCTCTCTTAAGCTCTTTCAACGAAATTAGCGCTATTGCTGGAACACGTGTTCCACGCGGAGCTGAGACAACCAACCCCTTCTCTCTCTCTCTCTCTCTTGAAACTTGGAGCCTTACCCCGAACTTTCCCGACTTTTCGACTTCTTGAATATTCCCCGGCTGTTTTCGGGTTTCCCGGGAATCCGCCGGCTGTCGGCGATGTTTTTTATAGCCCCCCCGCCGACGGCAATTCGGATCTCCTTGATTTCGCACGGTTATGCTAAATTCGTTTTCCTC
>NW_027584964.1:0-6820 GCF_028453695.1 Augochlora pura
TGAGCAAATAGCCAAATGAACGAACAAAAGAGCAAACAGCCGAGCGAGTGGATAAATTTTCGTAGGAGGCGGCGACGGATACGAGAGCGATCGAATTCGAGAATCGACGGAAACGAGAGAATCGAGACGGTTTTCACGTCGCCGGAGGTTGTTTCCCGGGTATGAAAATGCTCGCACAAAGAGCGACGGAGGAGGATTCTTCCCCATTTGTGTTTAACTTTGAAGCTCTCGTCGCCCAAGCGTTCCTTTCTCGGGTTTTTTTTTCTCGCTCCTCTGGGGTGGCTCACGACTGGCTTACAGGGAGAGGGAGAGGGAGAGAGAGAGAGAGAGAGAGAGAGAGAGAGAGAGAGAGAGAGAGGAGAGGGCTGTGCTCGCGCGGCGCGACCGGTTACGCAACGTTTCACGTTGATTGAACGTGGCCGTAGCTTCGATTACTCTACACTCGTCCCCGCCAATCTCTCTCTCTCTCTCTCTCTCTCTCTCTCTTTCTCTCTCCTACCTTTTCCTCCCTTTTCGGTATTAAAATCCGAGGCAAGGGACGCGCGCACAACCGCCAATCATCCCTCGCGGATGGCCCAATGAAATTCTTCGTTGCTCGTGTTCCTCCTCGGTCGCGCCTTTCATTCGATTGCTCTCGTTCTTCGCCGAATCTCTCTCGATCCGCGTTCATTTTTTCACTCTTTTTCTATAAGTTTTTGATATATTGATACTATGACATATATTGACTATTCTGTAGAGATATCCGGGGTGCTGGTGAAGATTGAGACTATCGTTCGTAATTGACACCTTCGCAAAGGATGTTTGAAAGGGTTGAAAGAATTCGACGGGTGATTTATTTTGTTATATTTATTTTGTTATATTATATATATTTATTACTGTTGAAGTGCTGGAAAAGAGATGGAAATCCTCTGTGAAGAGATGGAAATTTTGATTGGTCGCATTTTGTCTCAATGCTCAGCATGGTGTATTTAATGCGCCATGAATGCTATGGTAACTGTGAAGGGATTTTATAGTATTTTATTTAGTATGATGAATGAACTGAGGATATAGTCAGACGATTTATTCTTAAACTAATTGCAAGATTCAAGTTTGAACCTGTCGCATTTCCTCGCATTTAAATAGTTATTTTAATGGTATATAGTTAATGTTACATTTGACCGGCACATTTTCAATAGCACAATTTTAATACTACATTTTGAGTAGTACATTTTTAATGCTATATTTTGAATAGTACATTGTTAATGCTATATTTTGAATAGCACATTGTTAATGCTATATTTTGAATAGCACATTTTTAATAGTATATTTTGAATAGCACAATTTTAATAATATATTTTGAATGGCACAATTTTATCATTTATCAACACAACCGTGCTCTTTCTTGCACAACATTTTCTCCCAGCTTTCCTCCGCCTATATTACCCATCCGCATAAACGGCAACCTAACCTCGCATCCATTACACTTATCTCTATAGCGGTTACGGTCGTTTAACCCCGCGACATTGCGATCTGCCATAAAAAAAAAGAAATGTAAAGTAGTTCGAATTTCCATGGAAACGAAGAGTGTCCATGGAAACGAAGAGTGGACCATGGTGTCCAAAGTGTTCGCTCGCCGTGGGCCCTGACCGGCGGACATCTTGCCATGAATCAAAACCATTTCACGGACGTTTCCATCGTGACAAACGGGAGAAAGAGAAAGAGAGAGAGAGTTAGAGAGAGGATGTTCGACTGCAGCCCAGAGCCAGTTGATTCGAGTCGACGAAATTTATCACCGAACGTATTCGTAGGGCCCCCGAGAGCCGGGTAAATTGCCGCTCGGATCGATCGTTCGGCGGGCCTCAACCGTCGGGCCCCCGGAGCCACTAATTTTTCTTAACGAATCCCCGTGGCATCGTATAATTTTCTCGTGGGACGGGCCGTGGTTGTCGCCGGCCGTGTCTCGTCACCCCCGTGGACCCGCCTTTTCGTGTACCTGCGCGAAACAATCGAGAAAATGCTTGCGGTTCCCCGTTCGGGGACCGAGCCGGGACGGCCCGGGGCCTAATCACGTGGCCGCGGCGCGGCCGCCGGGGCACGCGGCTCATCAATTTTATGGGAAATCGGCCGTCAATTCTGGTGTCTGACGTGGGTTCTCTTCCTTCTTTGCATAACGAATCCTACCGGTGGTTCACGGTGCCGATCCACCGACGGGCTGCACACCCGATCCACCAGATCCCAATCTTCTTCGTCCTTGGCCCTAAAACCGGCCGGGCCCCGGATCGCTTCGAGAATCCCGGGTCTTCGGCGCGCCACGGCCACGATCCCGTCGACGCGCGGCAGGTGCTGTTTATTTATTTAGTTATTTATTCACTCGTTATACGGGCGGAAAACGCGTTAGCACGCCGTTGAGACATCTGTTTGCGCTCGGGAATATTGTTTACCGGGGATGCGGAGGAACTGGAATGCTATACACCTTATAAAGTGGAGGAGTTGATCAAGTACTATTATATAATAGGTTATTATACTATTACATACTATATAATTATAATATATATACAATAATATATATATGTATATTATATACTATTATACTATGATATAACTATATAATAGGTTATTATACTATTAATATATATTATCATAATTAGTTACTTTTAGTTATATATTATTAATTACTTCGATTTCATGGGAATTTTTGAGGATGTTCGGCACTCGACGTGTTAAAATGAGCTAAGACTCGTCGCTGTAGGATTTTTTCCAAGTTACAGTAGTTAACACTAGGTTTACGGAGTAATAAAAGCAGCCGTTTTATATATATATGTTTATGAAAGTATCGATTTATTCTAATCGTTAATGTGATCGATAAATGAATAAATATAAATAATTATAGTAAATATAATCGATAAATAAGCAATAAATGTATCTTTAAAATTTGAATAATAGTGCGTTAACGAATCGGTGACCCGTCATTTTGACGGATTCCGTAAATCCAGTGTTAAAGCATAAGCGATTTTTCCTAGAAAATTCGTTCCTTCAATTTTACTTATCAACGTAGATGCAAACGTAAACGTTAGCTTCGACGAATGTCTATTTAAAGAAAGCTCGATATCATAGAAAATTCTTCAACAATTCCGCAAACGCTTAGAATTGAAACCAAGAGAGAAATTCGACTCCAAAGCGTTATGTTCCATGGCATCTTCTCGCGACGCGAAATCTATTTTTGACATCAATTTTTCACGCGTTTTATCGGTCACATCGAGCGCAGTTTCTCTGGACAAGTTGTTCCAGAGTTATTTCAATTATATTAAAATTATTGTTTCAATTACGTTTCATTGTTTCTTAATCGTTTCGCACAGCGAATTTTAATCTGAAACGTGGAAGAAATATTTTTCTTATAAAATGTAAAATCGTCATACCATTGTGACGTATATACACGTCGTCGGCAGCGAGGAGGTTAAGCAAACCGGCCTCCATTTTCAAATGGCGCAGACACGGTAGATTTGGCGCGCAGGATCGTCGCCTCTGCGGCGACGTTTTCGCGACGTCCGATTGGTCAAACCCTGGTGGAAGAAAGCGGCTAATTCCATTTACGAGGCAGTAAAGTCGCGATGCTTCTCCGCGACAATCCAATCCACTCGCTGCGACCGCCGTGAAGGCGAAGAAATTTCGGCGATCCCGCGGCGAGCAAGTTCGGCAGGGTGATCGCAATCGGAGGATCGTCCGCGGTGGTGGAAGTCGGGTCACGTCGTCGCCATAAACCGCGAATGCCCGTCGAGGAGACGTTTCGATTGGCCCGCGGGAACCCGCGGAGGCGGAAAACCCGGGGGTTAGAGAAAAAGGTTCCGATTCTTTCGCGGGGATAAACCCGGCGGAATCGAGGGCGGGATATGGAAGGACGGAGGGTTACGGGGCAGGGACAGTTACGTAACCCTCGCGATGTATCGTATCTGGGGATCTACGATCCCCGGGGTACCCGCGGTTGGACCGTAATCCCGGAACCCCATACAAAGCCACCGTAAGAGATAGCTCCGCCGGGTAATACGATAGAACTCATCGTCGGCGGGCCGCTTATCGCGATCGCCGATCGACGAGCTCGACGCACGAGCCATATGTCGCGAACAAGCCTTCTCTTCGTTCCGATTTATCCGCGTCCCGCGGAGATCCCGCTACGCCCGTGCGAGTTATCGGTCACTGCCGAAAATTACTGGCAATCTGCGGTCCCGGGCCCCGGCGAAACTGGGGCAGGGCCCCGGGTTCTACCGCGTGCGGAACGCGTCGACGATTTGCAGCGCGCTGAAGCTCGGGGATAAATTCATCTTTTGACAGGGATGGGACAAGATGGCGCGGTTTCTTTTTCTAGCTTGAAAGTGAAATGGAGAATGGAGGAAAAATCGAAATTATGTTATTCTTCCTTTAATTATTCTGATATGAGAAAAGTAATATATATATAATCAATTTTAACTAGGACCAATACTTTTTAGAGATTCAATTGCAAAGTGCCGACTTAAAATAGACGTGATAAATATTCTATTATTGTGTACTATTATAGATACTATTTATTACGTAGTTATACCCAAATTAACGACGAGCTTAAATTAACGCTCCCGGAAGAAACATTAAAAACAACGCTTATACTAGATCATGGTACCTCATTTTCTATAATTATATCGGTGCTCGCACACTAGTCCCTCAATTCTCATAAAAACTGTCGCCTTAACCCTTTGGGGTCGAATGGCTGAAAATTGTTAATTCGTTGCACATTATGCAATACCATAATATATAAAATGCTCCAAGTGATATAAAATGGCGACAAGTCTAAACAAATATCTTCAATTTCCACGTAAAATAGCTTCGACAGCAAAGGGTTAAGTTACGAAACGTGAGTCAACAATTTAAGAAATGATCGCAACTCGTTCGTCGAAAAGGCAGCAACAACGTTCGGGGATAATTAGATTTTTCTCTGAAGATCGTTCAGTGGAAGACACAAAGGGTGGGGTCGCGCGGCTCGTTTGCAATGAATCTGCCCGGGGAATGTGTCTCCGTTCAGCACGCCCCGGACTGGTTTCGGTCTCTCCGGCCTGATTTATAACAATGTTCGATTAAACCGAGCGAAAGCCGGCTCTTAATTAAAATATATTAAGTTCCCCGGGTTGGTTTCGAGCCTCTTAATCTCGCGCGAGGGTTTAAGCGGTTAAGCGCGCGGCGTGTGTATCGACGAGCCGCGAGCTTGTACGCGTAACTCAGCCCGGATACGCAGCCTCCGCGTGCTTCCCTCCGAGGACTCGTTAATCGGGGGATGAGGATTCGTGATCGCGGAGATTCGAGATTCCGAGGCCACTCTGTTGCGAAAAAATACTCGCCGAAAGGGAGCAGAGGCTTCGCTGCGACGATTCGCGAGGATCCAAGGCTCTTCTGGCGCTGTGGGATATTCTCAGGGTTTCGGGTTGAGATAAGGGGATGAGTCAAGGCGCGCTGAGTTAGTTGCATTCGGCGACGAGTAATATAAAGCGAATAAAAATAGAATAGGTAAAAATTAAAGTGAAATGGAGGAAATGGATAAAATGAAGGGTTCGAGTAAAAATCAGACAGAAGTAAAATTAATAAAATTAAAATTATATAGAAAGAGAATAAAATGGAAGGAAAATAAAACAGATAAAATAGAAATAAAATGGAAATCAAATAATATAGACAAGATAGATATAGAGGATTCAAATAAAAATTAGATAGAAGTAAAATGAATAAAATTGAAATTAAATAGAAAGAGAATAAAATAGATAGAAAATAAAACAGATAAAATAAAAAGAAAATAGAAATAAAATAGAAGGAAAATAAGAAGAAAATAATATAGACAAAATAGATATAAAGGATTTAAATAAAAATTAGATAGAAGTGAAATCAATAAAATTGAAATTAAATAGAAAGAGAATAAAATAGAAGGAAAATAAAACAGGTGAAATAGAAATAAGATAATGTAGACAAAATAGATATAGAGGATTCAAATGAAAATCAGATAGAAGTAAAATGAATAAAGTAAAAATAAAATAGAAGGAAAATAAAACAGATAAAATAAAAATAAAATAGAAATAAATTTAAACAGATAAAATAGAAATAAGATAAAACAGACAAAATAGATATAAGGTAGATAAAACAGATGAAATAAATATTGTTCAACGACGGTGTCACGGCGATACAAAAATGTGCTAGTAGACCGCGAAACGAGAAGCCTCGACTGTCCGGCGAGAGGATAATTCCAGCTGTCGAAACAGCTGATTATCGAGTTTTGACGGAGCCCCGTGACGGAGTGAGACGTCGCCGTAGTACAATGCGGCGGGGACTCTGCGGTGCAGGAGAAACTGGGCTGGCGAGCACCATAAACATGTTCGGCCGCAGAAGAAGAAGAAGAAGCCGGAGCGGCGGGCTCGGAGAAAAAGAAAGAAAGGAAGGGGGGGAGAGGAGAAGAGATCCATCTAAGTTGCGGGCGCTAGGCCCGTAGCAAAACGCGTCCGTGGAGAAAACCGCGGGTTTCCCGGCGTCGCGGCGCGCCCTACATGGGAATAATATGTGGCGGGGACACTTTTATGGTTCGCGGTTGGCGAGCAGGCCTACTCGGCAACAAGCGCGAGCGAGCGCGCGCGCGCGCGGACCGGCCGCCTTCGGACTCCGCGGACTGGTAATTTACAGGGACCTTCGACGTCGATTGAGACGTCTAGAGGATCGCGTGGAGGCATGTAACGACCGCGCGTCGGCTCTCCTCTTTCGCCCCGGCGGATCGCGGTTGTGTTTTCGCGGTAACAATTAGACGCGGCGCGACGCGCTGGCGAACCTAGGCGAGGAGGAGGAG
>NW_027584965.1:0-1856 GCF_028453695.1 Augochlora pura
ATTTTTATGAAAACGTATCTCAATGAACAAGAAACTAAATTTCACTATATGAAAACAATATTATTTCTTCCTTCGCATTCTAAACCGGATTGCTACTGTAAACATTGTATACATAAACAGTATCAGAAAGCTAAACCTTGTCGAGCGCCTATGGGCGCTTTCGGTGTCGCAAACGCAAAAATTCTATGCCCCAATAGGCGTCCACAGTAGTCAAAGGGTTACAATCTTATCCGTAATTTCGATGTAAATATATCGGCATAGGTGGACGACTCCATCTATCAAGCGAGTAGTTTACGCTAGATTAGTCTCGGCTCGGTCTCGCCAATGGCTGGAAGTTCGTTGGTAAGGTTGGTGGGTAGTGTAATATTCATACCGTGTCAACCTCTTTACGACAGCACCGATTGCCCCTATTTATCAAGGCTGTATTTCGAACTACCACCTTCCCGAGACTGGGTCAAACCACTGTCCCGTCAATACTTCATAAATATCCAATCAATTTCCTTAGGATAGGACGCATTCAGGCTAAGCCACGCCATTATTTTTTTCCGTACGATCACTTTGATAACTGTGCAATCGCCGATACTTGTAACTAGAATCTTACGTATTTACAGCGGTTGAAATAAATTGACTATGAAGATCTTGGAACAGTGTAACAATATTAGCATTGTTGTATTATATTTTCATATTATTAGGTCCTTGAATGAGTTCTCGCTGTTTCTCAAAAGACAGCATTGGTAGTACTCCGTGCATGGAATTTCTAATGGCGACTCATCGGCAAGAGAGTACTGTGTGTTACCTTAAATTTCAGTGGATGATTGTTCACTATAGTGTCAACCGCGTGTTTGTTTATTGGTTCTGAAGATGTCTACTTTTGTGCCGAATAAAGTGGCTTTGCGGGCAATTTTATTGCAATGCTTCATTCAAAAGAAATCTGCATCCGAAGCACACAGAATTCTTGTTGAGACTTGCGGCGACAATGCTCTGTCGGATACGATATGCAGAGACTGGTTTCGACGCTTCAAAAATAATGATTTTGAAGTTGAGGATAAGGAACGTTCTGGCGCACCGACAAAGTTTAAAGACGAAGAATTAGAGGAATTGCTTGATGAAGACCCATGTCATACGCCGGCAGAGTTTGGAAAAATATTACAAGTAGATGCGTCAATAGTTTCAAAACGTTTAAAAGAGTTGGGAATGATGCAGAAGCTGGGACATTGGGTGCTGTTTGAATTGAAGCCGAGAGACGTTGAACGGCGTTTTCTGATGTCTGAACTACTGCTTCAACGGCAGAAAAGCAAAGGTTTTTTGCACCGTATCGTCACTGGCAATGAAAAGTGGATTCATTACGATAATCCAAATCGTAAAAAATCGTGGGGTAAATCCAGCCATGCATCAACATCGTCTGCAAAACCAAATATCTATAGTTCGAAGCTTCTTCTCCGCATTTGGTGGGATCAGAAGGGTGTAATTTATTATGAGCTGCTCAAAACGAATGAAACTATTTCGGGAGATCGCTATAGACTTCAATTGTTGCGTTTGAGTCGAGCCCTAAAAGAAAAACGACCACTATACGAGCAGAGACACGGCAAAGTCATTTTGTTACACGGCAACGCTTGGCCACATGTTGCAAAACCAGTGAAAACCTGGAAAAGCTTAAATGGGAAGTTCTACCCCAGCCGCTGTATTCACCAGACATAGCTCCTTCCGATTTTCACCTATCCCGATCGATGGCACATGGCCTGGCTGAGCAGTGCTTCCATTCTTACGAAGAAACTAGAAAATGGATCGGATCCATGGATTGCCTCAAAAGACGAATTGTTTTTCCGACGCGAAATTCTTTTACTGCCAGAAATATG
>NW_027584966.1:0-1855 GCF_028453695.1 Augochlora pura
TTTCTAGGATGTTTCTACGACGTTTCTAGGATATTTCTAGGATGTTTCTACGACGTTTCTAGGACATTTCTAGGATGTTTCTAGGACGTTTGTAGGACCTTTCCAAGACGTTCTTAGTACATTCAAGACGTCTCAAGAACACTTTTTCGCCATCTACTTTAACATCAACGATTTAACAAAATACAAGTAACATCTCCTCGGAAATGTTATTAAAAAAATCCTTGTATTTGAAGAAACAATTGAGCCGCGTGTCCCGGATTCATAATTCGATCGCCGGTTAATCGACGTCGCCGTTTCACGGGAAACGCGCGTCGTCGTAGCCGGGCAAACCGCGACAAAGCGCGCGACGACCATTCGCGTGGCCCCCACCGAATTGCATAATATTTTATGGAAATTCGCGGCCGGGGGTACCATGTTGTCCGCGGGCACCTCGTTTCCAGACAGCGCGCCGCCATTCATTCGCGCCGCTCCGGGTTTTCTTTGACTTTTTTTTTCTCTTCCACCGCGACGTATATATTGTCACGCTATTCATAAAACGCGCATAAATTTGCAGATTTGTTCCTTGCGCGGGCCGTTCGAAGCACAAAAACGCTACTCCAAGGAAAAATAGTGAAACGCGCGCGCGGTGCCCTTCCCTCGCTTGTCCCGCCGAACAGAAGAATTCTTCGCGGAAACGCGTACAAATGAAATGCATGCACGCGAAGGCGGGAGAGGGGGGGTGTACCAAGGTACGCCGGGAACAGAAATGATTAATACCGGCGGGACTCGCGCGGAGCTTTTCCGTCTGTTTACGAAACTTCCCGGAACGCGGCTTATTAAACGAAGAAAATCATTTTTCTGCCCTGGCTAGGAAAATTCGTTCCGCAAGTTCGCCTTGGAGTTTAAGACGCAATTATGGCGACGGGCATCCGCGGACACAATTACACGGGGAATTGCGATTAGACGAGGAGGTACGCGATGGTGATCAAAATCAGGGAGAGGTTGATTTTCAACTTTGACTACCGCCTCGACGCGGGATTAACAATGCAGGGATTAAATGTTACGTGTCGCAGTTAATTAAGAGAAACGCGGGGAGAGCTTGGCTTTTCAATGAACACGTGCTTGTACATTTTTCTATAGGTTCGTTCTCTCTCTCTCTCTCTCTCGTCAATTTTCATTTCTGTCTACATTTTAGTTTAATTACATAATGCAATTAATAAGTACGCTTATATTTAAAAAATTGCAAGCAAAATAATTAAATAATATAATTAATAAATACAATTATATTATAATAATTGCAAGTTTAGGCGTGTGAAGTATTAGTTAAAATAATTATTTTTTAATAATTAATTTTCAAGCAATAATCTTCTTTATTGCAAAATTAATAACTATTTTCACTACATGTACTTATCTCCATAACGTTAAATAAATCTTTAAGTATTATTTTATAACAAAAGTATTGCTATTATATAACTCTATATTATTCTATAACAAAAGTATTATTATTATATATAAATCATTATTATTCTATAGCAAAAGTATTATTGTTATACATAACTCTATATTATTCTATAACAAAAGTATATTAACTAGTAGTTAACTTTTAACTTTATAACAATACATCGACTTTCTAAAATAATTCCCTGCATTCCATCCGTTTGTATTATTCATAAATTTAATTAGTGGCATTTTCACAACAGAATTTAGAGGGACAGCCGACCAATTAGCGCGGGCTGTTGTCAAAATCTCGGCGAAATCATTTCGAAAGTAAATTGCGCGGGCGAACGGATCGCGAACGCGTGCACGAATTTGTAAGCATTATAGAGAGAGAGAGAGAGAGAGAGAGAGAGAGAGAGAGAGAGAGAGAGAGAGAGAG
>NW_027584967.1:0-1855 GCF_028453695.1 Augochlora pura
CCGTGACACACTGTTCACGCACAAAAGGAGCCTGTGCGGAGGGGAAAAAAGGACACGTTTTGTGGCATGACTCTTCTCGACCGATTCAGAGACCGCTCACGCAACGCTCGACATCCGTTCTGATAATCGCGAGTCCCGTCGTATTTTCGTCGTCGAACGTCGAATGACAATTCCAGGAGGACTTGCGGAATTGCGGAGTTTTGGTTAAGGGAGAATAAGTAGTCGTTTGGAGGATTCAAAATGCTGGAATCGTCCTGTTGAGCGAACTATGGTTTTGGTCGAGGGGTGTAGAGAACCGAGGAGGGGAAAGCGGAGAACAATGTGAGCGATGGAAATGTCATTTTTTAGGTTAGTCTGGTTTACTATACTTTATAGCATACTGTACGCTATTGTACTATACTTCATAGCATAGTGTGCACTAATATATTATACTTTAGAGTATACTGTACACTGGAACGCTATACTTTGTAATATACAATAAACTACAGTAACTAAATTTGTTCAAAATTGAACGACGCGTTTTTTTACAAGTTGTCGCATGCTACTGGTACACGAATAATTATCAAATGTCATTTATAATTAATGTAAATTGACAATAACATTTGATTATCGTTTACGAAATATTTTATTATATTTGCAATTTATTTTGCAAACATCTTTGCATTATATTATTATTTTTACCCAAGTGATTTTTACCTAGATTATTTGTTATTATCTTGGTTATTATCTCACGCATGGTCTTATTTTATTTAAAAAAACAAGCGTAGAATGCAACGTGTAATGCGTGAACTGTTCACAGGGTGCAGTAAAACCGAAATTCGACGCCCGGAAAAGGATCTTTGTGTCCGGGAAACTGGACAACAACGCTGCCAAGTAATTAATCCAGTCAAGTGCTGTTTCGAAACGTTAAAGTATTCGCAAGTACGTTCCTCAAACGAGTACTTACAGGTAATCTTCCTAAAGTACGAGGCTCCGCTTGTAAAATCCGAGCAGTTTGCACAACACAGTTCGAGTACTAAAGGCACTTCGATTCTTACGATTAACTAGAAAATATCAGGGGAGCGAGGCTCGAATTACGTAGACTGCATTAAGTATGAAGCACCCATTAAGATGACCAGTACAGTGATTATACTTTAAGTGAAATTAGGAACCTGCTGATAACAATATTTCATTAATAATAGTTACTATCAATTAAAATATTCATTGATAATATTCAATAGAAAAACAATACGACGACATCAATTTCACACATATTTCGATCATTCTTTGCATCAATTTTTTTTTTACTCTTCCTAAACAATTGTTCATTTATTTGAATCTTATAGAAATTACCTTGCACTCGTGATTTTTATTTATATTAAATTTGACTTTTTATCTTGTAAATAAAGCTTTAGTAATACAACTAATTTAATATTAAAACACGGAACCTTTATTAGAAAGAGATAGCTAACTAACAGCATCAATCGTCCAATGAAACAACGATCCGGCTAAGGTCATTATATACACATAGTATACATAACGATCATCCTGTCCGCTCGCAGAGCAGAAATAACATTCGCGGTTTTTCATTCGGCGACGGAGAATGTCGCGTGAAGCACGCTGTGCTCGCGGGTCCGCTCGCGGAGTCCGTCGACCGAACGATTCCCCGTTCTCTCGTTTCGAACCTGCGCTAGGAAGAGCGGGGGTGGGGGTGAGGGAGGCCCGCGGACTCGCAGGTGTGCACGCGGCCGCCGCGGCGCACGTCACCGGTTCTCCGCAACTTCCACGGCATGCATACTGCATGCGCAACGCCGGAGGAGTAAAAAAAAAAGGCTCCCAGCGCCGGTAAAATATTTCGCGGACCTGAATTTCGCGA
>NW_027584968.1:0-679 GCF_028453695.1 Augochlora pura
GCAGTCGGGGAACGAAATTCCCGCACAATTACACAGAGGTTCCATAATTGAACTGCCGGGTTTGCTGTTCTTCTAATTAAACTTTAGCCCCGCGTCATCTAAAATACGTTTCGCCCCCCCGGGGGATCCCGTCGAATTTAATAACGCCGGCAGTCGAAAGCCTGTCGCAGACGACGCTCTCGATTATTCTTTTGTCGTTCTTCTCTTGACGAGATTGTACGTTTCTTCGCCGGCCAAGGGGATGGAAAAAAGAAACTGCTGTCGCTGCAGCGGAGGCGTCGAAGAGTTAGAGGCACTCGGCGAAAATCGCGAGGCGCGGGGCTGGGCAATCTGAATCACGTAGGGCATGTGCTAGGGTAAAGGGCGGGTGAGAGTAAAGAGCTTTACGAAGGGGTTGATATCCACTTCTTGGGGCAACGATGCCTTTTGCTTAGCTCCGCGTGGGATTCTCCACCAATTAGCTTCACGTATTGAATGATAGGACACCACGGAATTTTTCTTCTTTCTCAAAACCAATAATTTATAGAAAGGTTTTGCATGTAGCTACAGTCAGTCCCATAAGTATACGTACCCTTATTCCTTATAAGAGAAATCTGTTGAAATCAAGGGATGCATGTAAAATTTAAACTCCTTAATTTCAAGGAACACATGTATAAAGTTTATTTATACCAAATTATAA
>NW_027584968.1:779-1855 GCF_028453695.1 Augochlora pura
ATTTTTCTTCTTTCTCAAAACCAATAATTTATAGAAAGGTTTTGCATTTAGCTACAGTCAGTCCCATAAGTATACCCTTATTGCTTATAAAAGAAATCTGTTGAAATCAAGGGATGCATGTAAAATTTAAACTCCTTAATTTCAAGGAACACATGTATAAAGTTTATTTATACCAAATTATAACAAAATTTATTAACTAGTAACGAAAATATATTGATTTTGCTCCTCGTGGTACGTAATAACAGTCCGCAAAAGTATTCGTACCATTCTTAGCAGCGTCGATTTTGTTACGTTACATCGTCGTTTCAGATCGAAAATAATTTCCACAGTTGACAGTCGGTTGGGCGAATGCCAACAAAGTAGTCTCAGTTCGAAACTTTGTCAGAATAGCATCGATAATCAGAAATGAGTCGAAAGAAGTCCGAGACTACTCTGGAAGAGCGTGCAATCATTTTTAAATTACACCAAGAAGACAAGAGTTCTGTTGAGATAGGAAAAATAGTAGACAGAAGTAAATCGACGATTCGATTCATCGTTGAACGGATAAAAACAAGTGATAGTTTGTTAAATAACAAACGTACTGGAAGACCAAAGATTTTAACAGTTCGTTATACGCGAAGTGCAAAAAAATCCTGGAATTAGTCAGTAATACTAATGCTTACTTAAAAATTGTCTCTAACCCGTTCACAGTAAAATATACTCCGAATGCTCTTTAAAAAAGCAATCACACTTTTTCCTAAAAATGCAACACCATTTATAAAAGTAATTGTTCATATCCTAGTCTGTTAAATAACAGACGTACTGGAAGATCAAAGATTTGAACAGTTCGAGAAATTCATCTTTCAGCAAGATAATGCATCAGTGCATACGGCCAAAGCGGTAAAACAATATTTCCAATCGAATAATATTCAACTTTTACCTTGGCCGGCGAGATCACATTATTGCAATCGCATTATCGTCGGCGCAATCACGAAGCCAAAGTCTCGCGATTCACCATCGAAACATATCAAATATTCCCAACGTTCCATTCAGGATGAACTCCGCGATTTTAATACTATGAAAGATCGTACCGGGTC
>NW_027584969.1:0-1854 GCF_028453695.1 Augochlora pura
GACAGAGTGACACTTTTGACACACTTGTTGTCGCTAACAGCAGACAGAGTGTCTTCCTTTGCAGTTCCTCTGTCGCTAACAGCAGACAGAGTGTCACTTTTGACACACTTGTCGCTAACAGCAGACAGAGTGCCTTTCTTTGCAGTTCTCCTGTCGCTAACAGCAGACAGAGTGTCCCTTTTGACACTCTTGTTGCCGCTAACAGCAGACAGAGTGACACTTTTGACACACTTGTTGCCGCTAACAGCAGACAGAGTGACACTTTTGGCACACTTGTTGTCGCTAACAGCAGACAGAGTGCCTTCCTTTGCAGTTCCTCTGTCGCTAACAGCAGACAGAGTGACACTTTTGACACACTTGTTGTCGCTAACAGCAGACAGAGTGACACTTTTGGCACACTTGTCGCTAACAGCAGACAGAGTGACACTTTTGACACACTTGTTGTCGCTAACAGCAGACAGAGTGCCTTTCTTAGCAGTTCTTCTGTCGCTAACAGCAGACAGAGTGCCTTTCTTAGCAGTTCTTCTGTCGCTAACAGCAGACAGAGTGCCTTTCTTTGTAGTTCTTCTGTCGCTAACAGCAGACAGAGTGTCACTTTTGACACACTTGTCGCTAACAGCAGACAGAGTGCCTTTCTTAGCAATTCCTCTGTCGCTTACAGCAGACAGAGTGACACTTTTAGCGCACTTGTTGTCGCTAACAGCAGACAGAGTGACACTTTTGACACACTTGCTGTCGCTGACGGCAGACAGAGTGCCTTTCTTTGTAGTTCTTCTGCCGCAAACAGCAGACAGAGTGACACTTTTGACACACTTGTTGTCGCTAACAGCAGACAGAGTGCCTTCCTTTGCAGTTCCTCTGTCGCTAACAGCAGACAGAGTGACACTTTTGGCACACTTGTTGTCGCTAACAGCAGACAGAGTGCCACTTTTGGCACACTTGTTGTCGCTAACAGCAGACAGAGTGACACTTTTGACACACTTGTTGTCGCTAACAGCAGACAGAGTTACACTTTTGACACACTTGTTGTCGCTAACAGCAGACAGAGTGCCTTCCTTTGCAGTTCCTCTGTCGCTAACAGCAGACAGAGTAACACTTTTGGCACACTTGTTGTCGCTAACAGCAGACAGAGTGACACTTTTGGCACACTTGTTGTCGCTAACAGCAGACAGAGTGACACTTTTGACACACTTGTTGTCGCTAACAGCAGACAGAGTGCCTTTCTTTGCAGTTCTTCTGTCGCTAACAGCAGACAGAGTGTCACTTTTGACACACTTGTTGTCGCTAACAGCAGACAGAGTGCCTTTCTTTACAGTTCTTCTGTCGCTAACAGCAGACAGAGTGCCTTTCTTTGCAGTTCTTCTGTCGCTAACAGCAGACAGAGTGACACTTTTGGCACACTTGTTGGCGCTAACAGCAGACAGAGTGCCTTCCTTTGCAGTTCCTCTGTCGCTAACAGCAGACAGAGTGTCACTTTTGACACTCTTGTTGTCGCCAACTGCAGATAGAGTGCCTTTCTTAGCAGTTCCTCTGTCGCTTACAGCAGACAGAGTTACACTTTTGACACACTTGTTGTCGCTAACAGCAGACAGAGTGCCTGTCTTTGCAGTTCTTCTGTCGCTAACAGCAGACAGAGTGACACTTTTGGCACACTTGTTGTAGGCACTTTGAAAGTCAAGAAAAATCGGCATTGTTTGCCTGCCTGCGGTAGTTACTGTTTGTGCGTCGTGCTGTGCATTTCAATAAATATATTCGTATCCAAGATATTGTGGAATAATTTGGTTGTGAAATTATCGAAAGGTACGTGAAGATTTGACTGTATTTTATTTATAAATTCCTTTTGTAAGCTGTGAG
>NW_027584970.1:0-1854 GCF_028453695.1 Augochlora pura
GCGCCGTTTCTGCGCCGGCTCTTCGCGCGCGTTTATCACGGCTTAATTGAATCCGTGGCAACACTTACAAGGGTTTAATCCGTAGCGCAACGTTTAATTTTCCGGTTAACCAACCAGTGTAAACTTCGGCGCACCGACCCGGCAAGATCATTGCGCGGTCTCTAATATTTGTCGAGCAATCGAATGGCCCCGGCGCGTCGGCCAACACACGCCGCGCGGCCCCCGTGTGATTGTATCAACCGATGCACACGCGCGCGTCACTGTCCCAATGGCAAAGGGACTCTTTTTATGCAAATTAATTGGCGCCGTTCGACAGCGACCGATTTTTACCGCCGCCGTTCATGCTAATATGACGCGGCGCGATGTCGGTCGATTCGTCGATTTCAGGGCTTGGAATTAGTTTTTGTATTTGGAATTAGTTTTAATTTGTTAAAAACGAGGTTTTATGAGGATTCGTGGCGATATTGATGCAATTTAGGAGTAATTGGTATAGTGAAGGATTATGTCAATTTAAGTCTTGTTCTTATGACGAAGTAAAAGTATTTGAATACATTTTGCTGTCGTATTAAAGTTTAATCGCGATTTGTTGTATATTGTTTTATAACAATGCTAAGGCTTTTTGTAAGAATTTTTGATATATTTTTAATAGGATTTATAATATCAGGAAATGTATATGAAAAAATCAGAGAACCAGTTCGACTACTTCGGTAGCTTTAAAAATTGTTGCAACATTGCACAAAATAATTTTGGAACGTTATCAAAATTATATATATTTAAAATACTGTTATATAAGTGCTAAAATTCAATTTCATATGTATAAAGTGATTATAATATCAAAATAAAATATTATACATTACGAAAGCTAAATTACATTAAAGTTACATTTTATTTTCCTGTTTTACTTTATATATTTTATTTTAGTTTATTTTCTTACTTTACTGTACTTTATATATTTTATTTTACCTTATACACTCTATTTTATTATAATTCCTTTATTTACATAATTTATTTAATTTTCTTATTTTACTTTATACCCTTCATTTTATTTTGATTTCTTGATTTACTTCACCTATTCCATTTAGTAGTTCTACTTTATATATTTCATTCTACCTTATATTATCTTACACATTTCATTTCAGTATATACTATACTATATCTAAAAAAAGGGAACACCTATAATCCATAAAAAAACTCACTAAACCCCATACACAAATACGAAAAGGATTACACAAATGCACCCCCGGCATACTCTTGCAACAAAACAATCACAATCCCGATAAAAACACGGTGAAATAATCGATAAAATTACGAAAGAAAATTTCAAATAATCCGTGGACATTAATAATCGTAGGAGGACCGACTTCGAGGCTCTTGGAATGATTCACCTTAAAGGGCAATTATAATACCGCGCGGCCCGCAAGGCTGATCCTCCCTGAGCTGGTGATCAGCTCAGGGAGGGGAGGCGCGGGGGGGCCGGCGGTATCTGTGGTTGCGGTGCATTTTAATGAAATTCACGGGCGGCGCAGCGCGCTTGTACACGCCCGGTGTTACCTGGATATCGCGTTTACCGTGTTACAAAGGTAAACCATACGCGCACTTTCTTGTCTGGCGTTTCATCTGGCAAGGTCCGCTCGCGCGTACCCCCCCGTGTATGCCCGATGAAGGGCTTCGTAGGGCATTACTCTGGTAAGCCCGACTTGGCAAGCAGATCCCGCGGGTTACAGTTAATTGGCTTCGGCCCGTTCGGCCGAGGACGCGCGCACCTATCCTCGGTGCAACGCTTGCACGCGCGTACGCTTGCATGTGCAACGGGGGCTCGTGCGCGCGTTTCGATGACTGGGCCCCCGTGCGAGA
>NW_027584971.1:0-1854 GCF_028453695.1 Augochlora pura
CTCTCTCTCTCGTCGGTTGTACACGAGTTTCTTTATGCCACTCGATAGCCTATATATTAGGCATCTTCGCGGGGAGGGTCGGCGATGTCAATATATATGCAAACGCCGACATAACGATCTATCGGTACGTAAATATATAAGGGGTGGGAGGTGGTGCGGACGGAGGAGGGCGAGCGAGCAGAGAAGGAAGGCGTCGACAAAAAAGCCAAGGGGGTGGGATAGTGGCGGCAGGGGTGGCGGAGGAGCTTGCGGAGGTGGGCGCGCTCAGGGGTGGCAGGGAAACCAGGCAAGGAGAGAAGGAGAGAGAGAGAGAGAGAGAGAGAGAGGCGGAGAGGAAGCTGGAAGCTTAATATAAAACTTCATTTCGCAATCGGTGGCAGCCGGAGAGAGAGAGAGAGAGAGACGGGAAAGGAGAGAACTGACAGACAGAAATTCCAGTTTCGTCGCGGGGAACGGCACCGTGGAATCCCATTTTTCTAGTATTAAGCTTAACCGAGATAAGATAAGAGGCGAAAGTCTCCGCTGATTTCGTGCCGGGGACACCGGCTAGGCTCTGCGAGACACTGAAATTTTCGAGCCGCGCGAAAATCTGCCGGGGTCTCTCTCTTCGTAAACGACAATGGCTAAACGTTCCGGCAAATGTACGGCTTGCAGATGGCGGGGAACGTTTCCGGATCGTAAACTGCTCGTATGCGGAAAATATTTTTGCGAGCTTCGAGAGAAAAATCTTTTTAATTCTTGAGGGTGTTTAAAAATTCGGGGAGATTTAATTTCTTGGCAATTTTTGGTCGTTTAGGTCGCCAGATTCATTCGAGACAGTTTTTTCATTCAGCAATGTTAGATTCTCTACAATAGGAAATTTATTTAAGCGAAATATATAATTTATATATTATAATAAATATACAATTTTATTTATTCATAGTATAGGGTATATTAGATTTATTCAGAATATATCAGAATAATCGTTTAAAATTTCGCATAAAATTGCTTCTAAAATTTTCACAACTACGTTTCTTATTTTCGGTTCGAAAATAATTTTCGAAGAAAATTTTAATGCAACAGTTCGTGCACAAAAATTCTAGTACAACAGTTCTCGCACGAAAATCCGAATAAAATAATTCCAGTTCAAAAATTCTAGCAAAGAATTACCAGTACAAAAATTCTGCCACAGTTCTCAGCATTTCAACCCTAAATTACTATCGAGCAGTTCGGTCCCCTGTATTTTCCGAAAACTTTTCGAATAACAGGGTAGGCCAGTCCACCCTGAGTCATTCCGCGGAACCGGAAACGCAAGAGTCATCCAGCTTGACCGAAAGGGAGGCCCTGTCAGCGAAACCGGGGGGAGAAAAAAATACGCCAGGCCAGGTCCGGGCCGACATCCGCCATTAAAAATAAACCATCTTTCGTCGCCATTTTAGCATGCCGCCGTTTCCCAGAGAGAGACAGAGAAAGAGAGAGAAAGAGAGAGAAAGAGAGAGAGAGTAACGGGGCTCCGATCTGTCAATCACCGGATCACCGAAACGAGTCCTCGGCACCGCTCGCTTTCCACAAGGGAGGCTCTCTCGCCCTTCGTCCCTTGGAAACACGACGCCCGCCCCGACGACCCTTCCCACGAACTTTTTTCTTCCTCGACGTCTGAGGTAAAAGCGAACTCGTTAAAGACGCCAAATAAAATCGCCCCTCGCCCGCCGCGGCCGCAGGAAACCGTCGCTTTTCTTCCTTCGGATTGTCCCTTCTTTAATTGCTTCTCGAACGACCGTTGCGTAGTCGGCTGGCTCTCGGTGTTGCGCTACATTGACCAGTTGAAAAACAATTATTTACGAACAATTCCAATCGTCCCTTCAAACTGTGACT
>NW_027584972.1:0-1854 GCF_028453695.1 Augochlora pura
GAAATCTCTCGCAACCTCCCCCGTCCTCTCTCTCTCTCTCTCTCTCATTTGTTCTCTCGATCTCAGCTGGGAGTTCCATTTGTAGCCAGGAACAACAACCAGAATTTAGGACCTAGCCCAACGAAATTTGAACGACGCCGAACCGAGCGCAATTTAGAGGCTTCGTAAATTTCGCGGGGCATCGGTGCAGAGATATTCCAACGCGGTTCTCCGGGCGCTGAGTACCGTCGAGAACTTATAGCTCCTCAGACGAGAGGTATTTAGTGCGGATTTAGTTAGCGATCACCCGTTTCCTATTTTCAGTATTTTCTTCGTTTAGTTTGTTCCGGTCACTCGGTACGGATTGCTCTGGGAACACTTTAGAAGAGATTGTGAGAATGGACAGGTAAATCTGTGCTACCGGTATCGTTCTAGGTGTAGAGCGAGTGTATATGTTTGTGTGTGAGAGAGAGAGAGAATGCGCGCGCGTCGCGGTATAAAACAGAGTGCGTGGATGGACAAAAGACGAGTGCAGCACGAGGCAGTATGTACATACTATGTAGTCGCTGAGTGAGATTAGGTGAATATACGCTATGTTAAGTATGTAAAGAAGGAGAAGACTAAATTATTCCCCGATCCACAAATAATTTAACAGAGATTAATTGTATAGATTAAACTGAAAATAATGTGTTTTGCTATTATTACAATTAATACATATTTCATTGTATTCATTGCTTATTCTCTAGATTTTTCTAACATGTGCCTGCAGTTTTAGATGTTTTCTGTGAACTGTACTGTAGACTTATTTATTAAAACTTCTTATTATCATCATTATGTTTTCAATTTAGCTCTTCAGGGATGAATTTTTATAGTAGGAAAAAATCTATTTAATTTTTTCTTCGTCAGTTTTCATTCATTTTATTTTATTTTATGAGTGTTTATTGGTATTGTTGAGGCATTCTGTAGTGAATAGATTTTCAACTGATTTATATTTTCTTTTGCTTTTAGAATAGTCATAACTTTAAGCAAAACTACACGTACATCTACATTGCAAAATCCTTTAAAAGGTTAAAGACCGCTCTACAAAAATAACTGATTTAATCCGAAAAGAACTTAATTGATAGGAATTTTTACTATTTCTAACATAATATCATCTTTCTTCCATTCTAAATAGTTTCTTGTGAATTATATCATAGACTTACAATTTCTTATTAGCTTCTGCAATAATAATTATTTGTTCTTGTTCGAATCTTCTTGTCGTAATTGAGATGTTTTGCCAATTATTCCGCTAATTGAAATATTTACTTGTTCGTTTCATTTTATTTGGGTCATTTGTATATCGCTAATTTATCAACCATAGCGACTGAAATTGGATATCAAAATGGAAAATTAATTTGCTCGTTCAATCGTTTTCACATACTTTTCCCATAGTGTTCTAATTACTAGTGAATTAACTTTGGTTCCGATATCAAGCACTAAAACGGACCGAACGGTCAGGTTTGATTAAAATCAAACTTTTCACCAAACCAATTTCGTTCGCCTTTAATTAAACCCACGTAGAAATTTATAATCTCCAAAATCGCCCAGTAAACAGCTTAAAATCGTTCAATTCGGAGAGTGCGGTAACATTACTTCGAATTGCGGGATCCATGTACTGGGTGTTCCACAAATATCTGTGAAAACTCATCCCATTAACAGTCTAGAAAAGAATTCCATTAAAAATTTCAATGCAGTGCGAACAAACTCTTGTCTAACTCCATTCACTTTAACCATACGGTATATTAATTTTCGCGATTTATTTGTTTGAAAAAGATGTTAGACTTCCAGCATCAAGCACTCCTTAAATGAACACGCGTAATTAATTTATTATAATAT
>NW_027584973.1:0-1853 GCF_028453695.1 Augochlora pura
CAACGTGTTAATAATATTATGCAAATCTGGAATGCTCCTCGTAATGTAATACGCCTCGCGGCCGCGCGTTCCTCGACGGAAAAAGGGGCGAAGAAACGGGCGGGCATGCGTCGACACGGAAATTTCGCGTGAGAAACGGCGTTCCCGGGTCGCGGATTCGATGGTCCGCCATTGTGTTTCTACCCCGAGGCTCCGGGTAACGAGGGCGATTGTAAACGAATGGACGAATGGGGGAAGGAGGGCAACCGCGCGCGGCTCTTTCTTTCTAAGATCACGGCCCGCGTAATTATCGTTTCGTTAAGGGTGTCCTCGTCTGCGATACCGTCGAAGAATGGCCGCCGCCTCGTTTCGGGCCGAGGGTCGTTAAAAATCTGTACGCTCGCGGATAAACGAAACAATGGCTTGTTTCCGATAAAGAAGCGAACTCGCGGGACGTGTGGCCGCCATTTTGTCAGCCTCTGAGAAATCAGCAGCTGTTCGAGACATTGGTGGTTAGTTTATGCTGTTCGAAGTCTTTAGAATAAATATTTATTTGGAATAATTGTGAAATTGAATTCATTTCAGTGAAATTATTCGAGTAACATCGTTGCTTGTAATAAATTATTGTGTCAATTATTCTGAGTTATTACACATTGATTTCTGGATAAATTTTTCTTTAATAAAAATCTTAAAATTTTCCGTTTTATTTAGAAAGTGACCTAAGTCCATTTGTATTAAAATTTAAATATTTAAGGGTATACGTTTAAAAATAGAAAATAAAAAATGTACGTAAACGATAGCAATATTTCACAATGCTTACTCTGAGATATTTAAATTTACAATGCCTATTAAAATAAAAGCAATTATTAAGTAAATAATATATACGTTAACTGTAGTCAACGACGAAAAGTAACAAACGGACTTATGTCATTTTCAAGCTACAATATTCGACCCATTTATTCGAATAAAAATTCATTTGTCACATTTTATCTCTTATTTATCAACCAAATAAAGTTTCGCTTATAGCGCAAACGACTACACAGTTTGCAATAATGTACAGAATTTGACGCGAAACAGGTTCGCAAAGAGCGAAGTTATGCTCGCAGAGGAAGTTCGGAATGAAGAGATCGCGAACATGTAGCGGTGGAATAAATTTCTCGCGGACAGAGTTAATAGAGTATCGAGCGCCATTAAACTGTAATTGTCCTAGGAGGAAGTCCGTAAATGGTTATTACAATGTACAGAGACCGGCGGATCACAACGGACACTCGACGCCGAAACTAATTATATAGAATATAATGCGGCCGGTCGAGGGATCCGCGGCCACGCGGAATAAAAAGAGACGAGTCTAGTTGACATTTAATGGGCTGTAAAAGAGCAAATGACCATTAATTGTGCGCCGCGCCTCATTGGGAGCGTATGAAACGAGCATTATATACGGGCGCCGACGTCGCCGCGCGTTCGCGTTTCTGAAATGATCGGATCGTGTATTAACGATTACCGTGATTTACGCTGCCGGATGATCCATAAACTGGATTAGGTACTCTATTTCCACGCGATACGCCTTGCGAGCATACCATCCGGAACTAATCGAACGCGGAGTCAAGTTCGAAACTTCGAAATTCGTGTTTGAAAATCAAGCTGCTTGATAGGATATTATGATATATTTCGTGTAAGTAACTATGGAGTTGCTTCTGCGTGAGATACGGAACAATTGAAGTTCTGATTTTATATTCTATATTCTGTATTCCATATTCTATATTCTATACCCCATACTCGATACACTATACTCTATATTCTATATTCTATATTCCATATGCAATATTCAATATTTCAAATTTGGTATACAATATTCTATATTCTATATTCTATAT
>NW_027584974.1:0-1853 GCF_028453695.1 Augochlora pura
TCTGTTGAAATCAAGGGATGCGTGTAAAATTTTGCAATAAACTTTTTCTTATCTTATTTAATATTTTTGGATGCGACGGAAGAGGAAAAGTTTGGAGAAAGCCTAATACAGGACTAGAATTAAAAAATGTACAACCAACTGTAAAGCACGGCGGAGGCTCCGCGATGGTGTGGGGCTGTATGGCGGCATCCGGAGTGGGCGAACTTGTCTTTATCGATGGAATTTTGGATAAGATAAAGTATAAAAATATACTCGAAGAAAATCTGCACTCGAGTGCGATTGAGCTTGGTCTGGAAGATGACTACTATTTTCAACGCGACAACGACCCGAAGCATACTGCTCGGATTGTTCGTGAGTGGATGCTTTACCACTTTCCCCATTTTTTACATACACCGCCGCAGAGTCCAGATACAAATCCTATAGAAAATTTATGGACGGAAATTGATAAAAGACTACACGAGCATGGAATTTTCAGTAAACAAATGCTGAAAAACAAAATTTTGGAAGTTTGGAATGGTATCGAACCAAATATCGCATTAAAACTAGTAGAAAGTATGCCAAATCGATTAAACGATATAATAAAGCATTGGACCCATTAAATACTAGAAAATTAATATAAAGTAAAAAAGCTACTCTAATATGCGATTTTTTGACAAAATCTACACTGGTACGAATACTTTAGTGCACTGTTGTTACGTACTACGAGGAGTAAAATCAATATATTTTGTTATCGGTTAATAAATTTCGTTATAATTTGGTATATATAAAATTTATACAAGTGTTCATTCATAATAAAAAGTTCACTGCAAAATCTTACACGCGTCCCTTGATTTCAATCAATAAACAATGAGGCTACGAATACTTATGGGACTGACTGTATATTCAATCGCGCCGTTGCAAAATGTTTCGTTTGATCTGTGAAATAACTGATCAGATCCTGTGCAAACGGTTCGTAAAATTTTTGGAGTCAAAGGGGATGTTTGTCATGCCAATGTTCTCGTTCGGTTTCGAATTAGATAAAAAAAGAGATTTGCACGAGAATGTATCGTTCGCTCGATTTTCGCCAAATTTGTCGAATCGTTCGGAACGATTTCGCGCTGACGAAACTCGGCCAGTTCGACGCGGTTATTCCGTGATTAATTAGCTGCAAATCGGCTCGGACGATATTTTCTGTCTATGTACAAAGCTTCATCTGATAAATAGTCTAATAAAACGACGCTTTACAGACTAAAGCTTTAATTTTATCTATAGGGATTATATATTGATGATAGGATACAGGGTGTTACAAAAATGTCTAAGAACCCAGAAATGGGAAGTAACTCTGCTTAACGCCTGAACTCTGCGCGGAGTAGTAGATTTAGTAGCAGTAAATTTTTCTACAGGAAAAAGTTACTTTAAATGATCTCAGATACCTCCCAATACTATCACCAATATACGATTTTTATAAATAAAATTTAAGCTCTAGTCTGAATACGTTTTATTGGAGTACAAAGATTAGGTTATAAGCCCATACGTATTAAACGGAGTAGTATTTAATAATGTTACTATAGTAACGCAACAACTAAAAATCATAACGCCAATTGTTTAATTGTTTTATGTCTCATACAGTAGAAATTTAATAGATATTTACTCGAAACATATTATTTATCATACTCTTTCCTATAATCGACTTTTTCGCAGTCCCATCTAGATGTTCGAAATACTCCAAAACGACGGCGGTCCTATAGTCATCCTCCTTAGTATACAATGATTACACTTTGCCGCCGCCGTCGTTTCAGCCTCCAAAATCATTTAGTATTCCCCCGACGATCCCTTTTTCTCCGGGTTACTTTGCCAGCCCCGCGGAATTATAT
>NW_027584975.1:0-12606 GCF_028453695.1 Augochlora pura
TATCATATATTCCCTTTATCTATACTTCCTATTATTTATGATATCTATATTTTCTGCTATTTCTAATATTTACAATTTCAATTATTTTTAATATTTATATCTTCCACGGTTTTTGATATTTATATTTTCCATCAACATCAATATCCATATTCTTTATTATTTTCAATATCTATTGTCGCGTCGCGAGCGGCCTATGCAGTTAAGTTTACGACGGCCCCCAGGTAGATTTTTTATAACACCGCGTCGAAACTTTCGGGTCTTCGGCAACAGTTACCAGATGTGGTTATGAACAGGGGTGCGGGACAGCGACAGCGACGCTAAAGACAATGAAACTTGGGAATTCCCAGATTTTTGCCGTCCCTTCTTCTTTGGCCATCGTTCTAGTATTCATTGGTCTTAATAATATTTAAGCAGCTAATGAAATACTGACCCCACTATATTTTCTATTATTTCCGGCATATTTCCTATTGTTGCCAGTATCTATATTTTCTATTATTTTCAATACCTATATTCTCTATTATTTCCAATATCTACATATTCTATTATTTCTAATATCTATATTTTCTATTGCTTTCAATAACTACATTTTCAATTATACCTAACATTTAAATTTTCTACCAGTTCCAATCGATTCAAAAAACAATCGCACATCCCAAAAACAGCGTAGAAATATCAGATCTTAGATTGGAAAGTGCATGATTAATTCAGCATCGTCGATCAACGGAATTGTCTTCATTACAGAATTACTTAAGCGCCCCGAAAAAAAAAGAAGCGATACACCGTGGGCGTAACAATCTTAAACACCTGATATACGACCGGCATTGTCGTAAAGAACAATGGAGCCCCGGTTCTGTTAACTAGTGCCGATTAATTCGGTGACAACGAAAGAATACGAGAGTTGATCGTTGACAGCTGTGGCACGCCGATGCCTACTATGCACCACGCATCGAAGTCTCCGGAGAGTCGCGCGCGCGCGCGCGCTCTTATTACCATTGCGCTGTATTAAGAGATCAGGAAAAGGATCTATTAGCCACGTGTCTTGGTCTCGGACGTTAGATCATTTTGCAGTTATTTATCGGCAGGGAAAAATATGCATAATGCTTGTTGGATTTATTTGAATTGCGAAAGGTAGAGAACGAAGCGAGAGTCGTTTGAGTTATTGTTTGTTGAGTATTGTTGTAGTTTGAAATTATGAAGGTACTATGAATTAATTTATATGTCTAATGTATTGTGAACTTGTTGGGTTGCATAACTAGTTTGGAGACAGAGATATTGAGTATACTGTTGTTCTATGTGGTAGAGTTTGTTGCAGTTTTCTATGTATAGATGTTTTATTTATTATTCCATAAATAATTATTACAAATACACTGCTCTTTAGCATTGAGAAACCTGCCATAATCAAATTGCCCGGTTTCTTATACTATAATCCTATAAACTTTTTGGATTTTTGCATGGGAAATGCTTGTATAAATTATATCAAGTATGATAAATGATTAAATGAATCTATAATAGAATAAATAATATAATGAATAAATAAATATAAGAAATAAATAATAAAAATGAATTTATTATGATAAATTATTGACTAGTATAGTTGTGATTTTCAGATCAAGTTATGCTGACGCAATAAAATCAAAAACGCATAATTACTTTCCAATTTATTTATTCAATTTTTCAAATATCATTCTTAGTTTGCCTTTTACGAGCTTTTTCCTAAAATTTCTTAAGCTTCCTCAAATTTCCCTCAATAAATTCGTTTAGGCTACGTCAAGATTTAAAAAAGAAAAAGAAAAAAGTATATGTCAAGATTTAAAAGAAAAGACAAAAGGCTATGTCAAATTTAAATAAAAAGAAAAAGGTTATATCAAGATAAAAAAAAGGAAATAACCACGAGCTTCCCTTAATAAATTCGTCAAATTTGTCCAGCGTTATCTTCTCAGTTTTCCCGCGGCACAGAAAGGGTTAAAACAACGTTCCAGCGTTCCGTAGAATTCTCGCATCGATAAGGTTATGTCAAGGACATTTTTTGAAAATATCTCGAGATCTAATAATTTTTTTGCCATGATACCCTAATAATTTTTTACGTAGAATAAACAAAAGAATCGATCTGTGTAAACAAAAATATGCATTTCTATTTAAAGAAATGATGCAATTGTTAATTGCACATGCATTGCTGTATCTAAAAAAAAAATTTAAAGGCCTACACATGTAGTCCTCTTCGAACCATTTATCTTTTTCCTTTGGTATTATTTCATAAATGCAATAATAACGGAGGTATGATTCGTAACAATTTCGTGGACCACCCTTATATCTTACATGTATAATTATATAATTATATATGTCAGTAATTGTATTGTATTCTGATTTTTCTTCACAGAAACGTACATTTCTCAAAAATTTGTACGATAATAAATTAATTCCCCATATTGGCTAATATAAACTTTAATGTCTAGTGATATACTAGAATCACGATGTCCCTTGAGAAGAAACAACGGAGTGCAAAGGGTTAAACCATTGTACTCGAAGCTATGTTACCTATAAATCTAAAATAATTTTTCTTAACAGTGTATATATATAACAAATTTGATAACAGTGTATTTTATAGCAAAGTATATTTTTTAACAGTTTTACAGTTAACAATTTTTCAAATCTTATCTCTGTTAGTATAAAAATTATTTTGGAACGCGATGGAATAATTTTATAGTACTTATAGTACTTCCATTTTACGCGACAAAGTGTATTTTATAATAGTGTATATATAACAAATTTGATAACAGTGTATTTTATAACAAAGTATACTTTTTAACAGTTCTTAATAGTTAACAATTTTTTTTCAGTTTAAACTCTGTTAGTATAAAAATGATTCTGCAACGCGATAAAATAATTTCAATGGTGCCTCAGAGTCACCACTCGAGTGCAAAGGGTTAAAATCGCTCAGACAGCGATTCGCGAATCCGTCCATCCATCGAGCGGGGCAGTCCTCGCCCCCGAAAGGCAATCGATCTCCGTTGGCGCGCGTCTCTCGCGCGGCGCACAGTTATTCATATGTAAATGCGCGGTGTCTTACACCGTCGTTGAGCCTCGGATTAATGGACGAGTTTAATTCGCGAGTATCCGGCAGCGGGTCGTTAAGTGCGATGCGTATTAATAGCCGGCCGCCGCCTCCGATACGCGATAATGCTCGACGGGAACCGAAACACGAATCGGAGTAATAAACGGCGCCGGAAAAATATGCGGGACCGAACGCCGCGCGGTTCGTATATACAGGGTGATCCGTAATTATATATACTGCGGGAAAGGGGGGGTTCCTGAGGCCACTTCAAGTAACCTTTTCCCAGCAGGAAAAATCGTCCACGCGCAGCTCTATATTTTTTCATTAATAACTCGTTAACAAAGCCGCGGATTGCATTTCGGCAAAGGAAAAGTTTACTTGAAATGGCCTCGGGAACCCACCATTTCCCGGAGTTTGTATAATTACGGATCACCCTGTACAGGGACACGGGTAAACATACGGACAGGTAGGATCGCGTCGAGTAATATCAATGATGAGTCGCGGCGTTGCGATCCATTAGATCGTTGGTACGGCGAAGCTGCTATCGATCCAACGAGAATATATGCCTGTTGTCCTTTTAGGCGGACGCGTTCACCGTCCCATTCGACACGCGTTTTCATCATTGACTGATGATAGTTATCTAGGGGATAATGCGGCTACGCGATAGCATCTTATGGGGGAACAAAGGTGAACGCGAGGAGTGATCAAGCCGGATTGGACGATGGCCATTCTTGCGTACACACGCTGCCAAAAGTCTCTCGACGTAGCGCCAATCTGTCTATTTTTAAGTTTAATTGTTTGTTGCAATTTTGTGCGAAGATATAAATGGTATCTTTAGGTTTTAAAATGCTATAGTGAAAACAGTAGTATCTTTTTGCTTTAGGTTCGGGTTAGAATGGATGTAATGACTTAGTGCTTTAAGCGATAGAAAGGCAGTGCCTTTCGATTGCAATTTTGTGCTGAGGTCATTCTGTTTCTACTTTGTGCTAAGATCATTCTGTTTCTACTTTGTGCTAAGATCATTCTGTCTCAGCTTGGTGCTAAGATCATTCTGTTTCAACTTTGTATTAAGATACAGATATTACATTTTTGCTTCGATCTTGTGGTATAGTGCAGACGGTGCATTTCCGTTGCAATTTTGTGCTGAGATCATTTCGTTTTTAGATTTGTGCTAAGATCTAGTAATGTCTTTTTCCTACATTTTTATGTTGCAATCTAGATAATACATTATTGCTTCAATTTTATGTTACAGTGTCGGCAGAACTTTATTGCTTCAATTTTGTGCTACAGTGTAGACAGAATTTTATTATTTCAATTTTATGTTACAGTGTAGACAGAACTTTATTGCTTCAATTTTGTGATAAAGTTTAGGCAGTATCTTTCTCCTTCAATTTTGTGCTATAGTGCAGACAGTGGCCTTTCTGCTACAATGTTGTACCGAGATCATTCTGTTTTAATTTTGAGCTAAGACATATATTTTGCTTTAATTTTTTGATACAGTGTAACACAATACCTTTCACCTACAATCTTGCGATGAGATGATCCCTTTTCAATTTTATGCTAAGATGTAGCAATACCTTCGTGCTTCAATTTTGAGTTACAATGTAGATAGTACCTTGTCGCTTCAATTTTTAGCTACAATGTAGACAGTACCCCATTGCTTCGATTTTGTGCTACAGTGTAGACATATCATATTGCTTCAATTTTGTACTACAATTGAGGCAATATCTTTCTTCTTTAAACTTGAACTATAGTAAAAACAGTGTCTTTCTTCAGCAATTTTGTGCCAATATTTTTCTGCTTCAACTTTGTGTTAAAATGTGGATAGTATCTTTCTGTTTCAATTTTGTGCCAAAATGTAAGCAATGCCATTTTACATTTGTTTAACGAGTGCTGTATCTGTCATTTCAATGAGATGAGCGCTTGTTCTGCATTAAAAACACTCATTTCAGTATAGAAACTTTTTACTATTTTTTTTACTAAAATTTAAATGAATATTTAGAAGATATATGTGTATGTATAAATGAATTATCATTGGTCGATTATGTTTTTATAATCCAATGCTCGATGGACACTTATTTCTCGAACTAAAATTGGAGAATCAAGCGGTGCAATTTACTGCGATTAAAATGGAAATATGAAACGATGCAATCTAATTAAATTAAAATTGAAGAATTAAACGATGTAATTTAATGTGATTAAAATGAAAATATGAAACGATGCAATTTAATGTGATTAAAATGAAAATATGAAACGATGCAACTTAAAAGAATTAAACGGTGCAACCTAATGGTATCAAAATTGAAGAATTAAACGATGCAATTTAATGGAATTAAAATGACATAACCTGACATAACCTAATGGTATAAAAATTGAAGAATTAAACGATGAATTTAATGGAATTAAAATGAAAATTTGGAACGATTCAATTGATTGGAATTAAAGTTGGAGAACTAAACGATGCAGTTTAACGAAATTAAAATTAAAATATGAAACTATGCAATAATTATTTTCTAAAACTACGTAACAATTTTCAACACAGCCGCAGAGTCACCGCCCAACTACAAAAGGTTAAAAAGTGCCTGCGGTGCTACAATTACGCTCCAAACTGTAGATTAGCAGCACGTGGCGACAATCTCGGCCATCATAGAAGATAAACGGAGTGTGATCAAGAGAAACAGACGAATGAACAAGTGGTTGTTGAAATGGTAGAACCGATGCGTCCATACCACTGTGTGCGAGAGTACGTCGCGTAAATACGGTCAAGTCCGCGAAGGTTTAGAGTGGATAGAGGTTTGTGTGTGTGTGTGGCATTTCTACCTTGCCGTCTTGTTATCGTGGAATAAAGATGGCACGGAGGCAGACACAAATCAGCGGGCGGGTACGCGAAGTTGGCTGGCGCGATTCAATGGGATCTGCCGTCGAATTGAACAGGCGTGTGTGGGTGCCGCGCGCTCGAATGATCTGCGAGAAACGTGTCGCAGAGCCATTAAAGGGCTCTCTTCGTTCTCGACGCCGTGGCGCGAATGAACTCTGAACCTCCTTGGCAAATGGCGCGCGGCGGAGGGGCGAGCGAAACGGAGGGAGGAAGAGGGAGGGAGTGTGAGATAAAAAAAAGATAGAGAAGTAGGAGAGAGAGAGACAAATGGAGAGATGAAGAGAGAGATAAAGAGAAATAGAGAAAGAAATAAAGAGATAGAGAGACAAAGAAAAAGAGAGAGCGATATAGATAGATAAATGGAGTGGTAAAGAAAGAAATAGGGAGAGAAATTAATTAGAGAGATAGAAAAACAGAGAAATAGAGGCATTATTAGGAGAGATATAGTGAGCAGTAGAGAAATAGAGAAAGAAATAGAAAGACCGAGAGACAAATAGAGAAATATAGAGAGAAATAGGAAACAGAGATAGATAGAGAGAAGAATTAAGAGATAATTGGAGAGATAGAGAAAAACACAAAAGTAATTAAAGAGATAAAGGAAGACAGAATTAGAGAGAGAAACACGAAGGTAATAATTAAAGAGATAGAGAAAGAGAGAGAAGTAGAGGGAAGAATATAGAGATAATTGAGAAAGAAGTAGAGAGGTAGAGAGAGAGAGAGAGAGAGAGAGAGAGAGAGAGAGAGAGACAGAGAGAGAGACAGAGAGAGAGAGAGAAATAGGAAGCTAATTAGAGAGATAAAGGGAGAGATAAAGGGGGAGAGTAATAAAGAGAAAATAGAGAGACAGGGAAATACAGTCATTATTAGAGCGATAGAGTGGGAAGTAGAGAAATAGAGAGAGAAATATAAGGATAATTAGAGAGATAGAGAGAAAAGTAGAGAAATAGAGGGATAGAAAAATAGAAATACAGAGGTGGAAACAGAGGGATAATTAGAGAGAAAAGTAGATACATAAGTAGAGTGATAAAGAGAGAGGTGGAAAGAAAAACAGGGAAATATAGAAATAGAAAGACAGAGAGAGAAATAGAGAAATAAAAAGGCAGAGAAGAAAATATAGAGATAATTAGAGAAATAATGAGAGAGAAATTGACCGAGAAATAGAGAGATACAGAGTCAGAGAAAAAGGGAGCCAGAAATAGAAATAAGGAGATAATTAGAGAGATAAAAGAAGAGAATAATAAATAGAAAATAGTGACATAATTATAGAGATAGAGGGACAGAAAAACAGAGGCATAATTAGAGATGTAGAGTGAGAAGTAGAGAACTAGTGACAGAAATAGGGAGAAAAATATAGAGATAATTAGAGAGATAGAGAGAGAGAAATAGGAAGACATAGAGGGAAACAAAGAGATAATTAGAGAGATAAAGAGAAAATAGAGGGATAATTAGAGATAAAGGAAGAGAGAAATAGAGGTATTATTAGAGAGATAGAGTGTGAAGTAGAGAAATAGAGAGAGATATAGAGAGATAGAAAACTAGAAACACAGAGTGGAAATTATAGAGATAATTAGTGAAATGAAGGGAGAGAGAAATAGAGCAAGAAATAGAGCGAGAAATAGAGAGATAGAGAAAAAGGGAGCCCGAGAGAGAAATGGAAGGACACAAAAAGAAATAGGGAGACAATTAGAGAGATAAAGGAAGAGAGTTAATAAAGAGAAAATGGTGACATAATTATAGAGATAGAGAGACAGAAAAATAGAGGCGTAATTAGAGAGATAGAGTGAGAAGTAGAGAAATAGAAAACTAGAAGCACAGAGAGGGAAATAGAGAAATAATTGGAAAAATAAAAAGAGAAAGAAATAAAGCGTAGAATAGAGCTAGAAATAGAGCGAGAGATAGAGCAATAGAGGGACAGAGTAAAATAGAGCCAGAAAGGGAAATAGAGAGACAGAAAAAGAGATAGAGAGACATAAAGAAAATTGGAAAAGACACAGAAAAAAGGCAGAAAGAGAAATAGAAAGCCAGTGAAAAAGAGAGACAGAAACAGAGAGAAAGAGAGAAAGAGAGAGAAGGAGAGATAGAAGCAGAGAGAAGGAGAAGGAGAGAAGGAGACTGGTACAAGCCATTGCGGGAGGTGATGCCAGGTGTTGGCTCGCGCAGATAAATTTTTCTCACGGCAAAATAAAGATCTTGTCGGACACGGGAGAGTACAAGACGGAAACATTGGTGCGTGGTGGCAGGACATGCCTGTTCACCAAGATAACCTCGGGTTTCAACGACCATTTCTCTCCTTCTCTCGTTCACCACGCGTTTCTATCCTAAGCCTCTCTCCGGTTTTTTTCGGCACCCACACGTCGCGCAACTCGACGACCCTAAAGATCGCCGCGGCTCACCGAAAATTCGCCGTCCCCGCGACTTCCTGCTCGAAACGAAGATCGGACGATAGCCTGCATTATTCTCGCCGCATAAAATTTGATTGCGATCTAATTTATCCGGCGGCCAGCGCGAAATTTCGACGCGGCAAGCGGCCACCAGTTTCAGCCTCTTGGGCGATCTTTTGCCTTAAAGAGCCCGGTTCCTTTTTTTAGTATTAAGAGAACCGGATGTTTTCGTAATGATTTATTTGTTATAAAATTTGGAAGAGGTTGCAGCGTTATTGTAGGGAAGTAAAGAGAAGGGAATTGTAGTTGTTGGATTGCGGATGTTAATGATTTATTTGTTACAAAATTTGGGACAGATTGTAGCGTCATTTCAGAGGAATAAAGAGAGGAAATTGCAATTGTTAAAATTATTTGAGTTGATTGTGAGAGATATAAGTCCAATGGAAATGTTTCTCGGATTTTAATAAATATGGTCAGTTGAAAATAATGCAACAATTCTCCTAAAATTCTTCGAATGATTTTATAATTTTATATTCGATCTATTCGGTTTTATGTTAATGCATAAAATACGTAGTATAGTAATCACGGTAACATTATATAATTCTTTGCTTACTGTATCAACGATTTTTAAAATTCCGTAAAATTAAAGTAACGTTTAAAACTTGAAATTTAATGTTTCGGGCTTGTATGTGCATTAATAGTCCTTGCTTAAAACCGAAAAGTATGTCAATAGGTTTTTATTGATATAATACTCTAAAGACGTATTTCATTGAAGTATTATTTTAACATTTTAATTTTTCCTCAATAAAGTAAATGGGACAATATTGTGAAAATTGATCTTTTATTTATAGGCTGCATATTCTTCTGTTATATATTAATTTTTCATTTATATTTGTCCAACCATGAAGTGTTAAAATGTAATCTATGCGCGCATGCCATAAATAGTGGACTTTATGCATTTATGGCAGAATAGAGTAATCGAAATTTAAAATAGTAGTTCAAAGAACCATTGGTACTACTTTTTCCAAACATCGCAAACAATTTCCATATTGCATAAAAATCCTCAACTTAACCATGACCTTAAAAAGACAACTAAAGCAGTCTACAAAAATGAATCCCCTAATTTCTAAAAACTTCAGAAAAATACGAACGCATTGCATCGAAACGAGTTATAAAGGGAGTCTTTCCGAAAAGTCGACGGAATCATTTAGTCTCCGTGAAATCGGTAGAGAGAAACGCCAGTTCCCGATCCGTTTCGCAAGATAAATGGTTTCCGATGCGGCTAAGTCGGGGGTGTGAAAGCGGACGGCGTCTTTTCTTTGCGTTCCCGTTGCCACGGCGGAGGGGTGCGCGCCCGCGCGCGCGCGCCGTTTTGTAACGGATACTTTGCAAGCGAGATCGCGAACAGCCATGAATTGAAACTGATTCTTGCAAGGCGAGTTGAGTGGCTTGTCTCGAGGGCCGAATCCAGCGCGTGTGGGTGCCGCGGCCGGACGGAAATTTATTATCGGGCCGCGCGGGTACTCGCGAACGGCTCGGAATAAAGTTGCAAACGGCCACGCGCGCGCGCGCGCGGCTAGAGAGCCTCGCGTAATCGGCTCGCATTTTCCGTCGCGTCGAGCCTCGGCGAAATGTCACCACCCAATAAAACGGCCGCGGGACACCTAAAACACCGCCGTCGTCCCTCTCGGTTTTTGTTCCCTCCGTCAACGGTTGAAAGCCGCTCGCGAGGATACTTTACGGCACCGATGAAAGCCGCGGCCGTCGGAAACACGGACGCGAGCAAACCTCGTTGACATAGAATCTCGCGGAATCGAATGCGTATGCGTATATGCAACCGTGTAGCAATTACGAGAATTAGCAGTCGGCTAAACGAACGCTGGAATCCCGTTCGCGTCGTTGGCCGCTTGAAAACATTGATAAGACCGCGCGTAACGGGGCCATTGTGGGAAATTACTCTTAATCGTGACTGCGCTAATCGCGAGCTTATGGAAAAATTCAAGGAATTGGAAATTCGGTCTGCCAGCTGCTGCTCTCGTTGCTTTCTCTCCGTTAAGTGGGTTTATGCTGCTCGTTTATTTTTATCGTTCGTTAAGTTGATCGTTAATAATAATCAAAGTTTCGCGGCTGTAAACAGATTTTTTAGTTATTTGGCCGTAATAATGTTCAACAGGTTCAGTGCCGATAATCGACCAATCAAATCTCCACATAATTAAAGCAATTTAAATAATTAAGGCGAAACTAGAAAGTTAATATTTATCATACGTGCTGATATTAGAACTCTTTCGCATTTAATACGTTCTAATCAAATTCAATTTCTTCAAATATATTGCAATAAAAATGAATTTTTTAAATTAGTCAGAAATTAGTGCAATTTATATTTGGGTGACGCGCGCTCAACGTGTTAATCATTTGCAACTAAGTTTTCTTTAATACGTTTTGTGCAGAGTAATTTTTAGTCGATTTTTTATATTGGTCATTGAATGATTTACTTAAATTTTATGTAATATATAACATAATGTATTAATTGCCGTATAAATAACAGTTAAAGAAACTTATTATGGTCTATTCTTGTGGTAGAAATTAATTTCTGTGTTAAATTGTATGTATATAAACAATTTGAAATAATACTGTACATACTCGTAATTTTACACAAAAGTATAATAAACATAATTGGACAGAAAAATGTAATAAACCTAACTCGTTATAAAAGCGTAACAAATAAAAGATAATATAAAAGTGTAATAAATAGACTGTAGATTTTACACAGTTATGAAAAGAGTGACAAGAAAAACCGCGAATATAGCTAACTTCTCTTTGATTTATTAAAATTATTCAAAGCGGTAATACATTTTTATTTCATTTCTGCTCTACACGATTCAGTTACAAATTTTCTTATTCGAATAAAAGGCCCGCAGTTCAGTAGTAAATATAATTCAACGTACAAGTGTAATAAACGCAATGTGACGTACAGCGTACACAAACATAATTCGACAGGAAAGGGCATATAAAAATAATTCTACACGAAAAGGCGTATAAAAATAATTCGACACGAAATGACATGTAAAGAGAATTCGACACGAAAGAGCGTATAAACATAATTCGAGAAGGAAGCACACATAACCATAATCCGCTGTAAAAACAGCTCGCAGTCGTATCCAACTATTCCCTAAAAATCTCGAAGTACTTTTGTAACATCGAATACCTCGGTTAATTTATTTCCGGTACACGCGGAGAGTATTCTTAAATCGGCGAGTGTCGAAGGAGCGGATAAAAGTTTTCATAAATCGCTCGCAAAATATCCGTTACGGAGGCCATCGTCAGGTGCAATAAAAAGGAAAAAGAAAGCGCAGTCAAAAGAGAGGAAAAGAGAGAAAGAGAGAGAAAGGGAAAGCGGAATAAAGAGAGAGAAGAAACAGAGTCAGAAGGAGAGAGGGAGAAAGGGACAGGAAGTGGTGGAGAGTAAGAGAGAAAAAGAGACAGAAAGGGGTAGAGCAAAAGAAAGAGTGAAAGAAAGGTAGAGAGAAAAAAAGATAGAATGAGAGGAAGACAGAGAGAAAGGAAGAGAAATAGAGAGAAAGAGAAAGAAATAGAGAGATATAGAAAGAAATACAGATAACAGAGAAATATAAAGAAAGCGAGAGAAATAGAGAGAAAAATAGAGAAAGCGAGAGAGAAAGAAAAAGAAAATAGAGAGATGATTAGAGAGATATAGAGACAGAGAAATAGAGGCGTTATTAGAGAGATAGAGTGACAAGTAGAGAACTAGAAAAAGAAATTGAGAGATAGAGAAATAGAGAGATAGAGAGTCAGAGAAAAAGAGAGCCACTAAGAGAGACAATTAGAGAGGTAAAATAATAGAGGTAATAGAGATAAAAGTAAATAGAGGTATAATAGAGGTAAAATAGAGAAATAATTAGAGAGATATAGAAACAGAGAAATAGAGACATTGTTAGAGGTACAGAGTGAAAAGTAGAGAAATAGAGAAAGAAATTGAGAGATAAAGAAATAGAAAGACAGGGAGGGAAATAGAGGGATAATTAGAAAAATAAAGGGAGAGAGAAATAGAGAGAAAAATAGACCGAGAAATAGAGGGATAGAGAGTGAGAGAAAAAGAGAGCCAGAAAGAGAAATAGTAGGACAGAGAGAGAAATAGCGAGACAATTAGGGAGGTAAAGGAAGAGAGTAATAAAGAGAAAATAAAGAGATAATTATAGAGATAGGGAGTCAGAGAAATAGAGGCATTATTAGAGAGATAGAGTAAGAAGTAGAGAAATAGAGCGAGAAATAGAGAG